>NW_028270162.1:3562545-3750045 GCF_037043375.1 Chiloscyllium plagiosum | reverse complement strand
CGCTCACACATACACACACTCACACAGACATATACACACTCACATTCACACTCACCCATATATTCACACACACAAGCACACACACACACACTCCCACACTCTCACACACCCACTCACACACACACACATACACTCACACACACTCACACACACACTCATTCACACACACTCACATTCACACACATACACACTCACACACACACACATTCACACACACACACTCACACACACAAACACACACACACACTCACTCACACACACCCACTCTCACACTCACACACACACATACACACTCACAAGCACACATACACTCACACACACTCACTCATACACATACACACTCACACGCACACATACACTCACACACACTCACTCATACACACACTCACACACACATACACACACTCACATCCACACACACACATACACTCACACCCACACACTCAGACACACACCCACACACTCTCACACACTCACACACACATACACACACACACTCACTCACACTCACTCACACACATACACACACACTCACATTCACACACATACACACACACACACACACACACAATCACACACACACACCCTCACACACTCACACACACACACACTTACACACCCACATACTCAGACTCACACCCACACTCTCACACACCCACACACATCCATCAACACACTCACACATACACATACACTCACACACACTCACACACATACACACTCGCACACACACACACAGATACACACACACACTCACACAAACATATACACACTCAGACACACACACAAACTCACACACACACACTCACACACACACACTCACACACACCCACACACTCATACATACCCACACCCTCACAAACACACACACACCCACACACTCACAAACACACACACACCCACACACTCACACACACACATACACACACTCATACACACACTCACACACACACATACACACACATACAAACACACACACACACACATACACTCACACACACCCACACACACACACACATACACTCACACACCCACACACACACTCTCACACACACACACACACACTCTCACACACACACTCACACACACACATACACACAAACACACACTCACACCCACACTCACACTCACACACACAAACACACACTCACACTCACACACGCACAAACACACACACACACAAACACACACTCATTCACACATACACACGCACAAACACACATACACACACACACATACTCACACACACACAAACACACACGCTCACACATACACACACACACACACATACACACACACCCTCACATTCACACTCACCCATATACTCACACACACACTCACACACTCTCTCACATACACACACACACTCCCACACTCACACACACCCACTCTCTCACACACACTCTCTCCCCTTCACACACACTCTCTCTCCCTCACACACACTCTCCCACAGACATACACACACACACACTCAATCTCACTCACTCACACACACTCACTCACACACACACTCACATTCACACACACACACTCACATTTACACACACTCACACACACACACACACAACCTCTCACACACACTCTCACACACACACACTTACAAACCCACATACTCACACTCATACACACACCCACACGCATCCACACACTCACACATACACATACACTCACACACACATACACACTGACACACTCACACTCACACACTCTCAAAATCACACACTCACACTCACTCACACACACACATACTCACATTCCCACACATTCACTCACACACACACATACTCACATTCCCACATATACACCCATCCACACACACTCACACACACACACCCATCCACACACAGTCACGCACACACACACACACTCACATCCACACACACACATACACTCACAAATACACACTCACACACACATCCACACACTCACACACACACATACACACACACTCACAGACACACACACACACACTCACACACACACACATACACACACACACTCACATCCACACACACACATACACTCACAAACACACACACACCCACACACATACACTCACAAACACACACACACCCACACACATATACAAACACACACATCCACACACTCACACATACACACGCTCACACACATACACACACACACTCACATCCACACATACACTCACAAACACACACTCTCACACACATATACAAACACACACATCCACACACTCACACACTCACACACATACACTCACACACACATACACACACACACACATACACACACTCACACACATACACACACACTCACATCCACACATACACACACACACACTCACACACACACATCCACACACTCACACACACTCACAAATACACACACACACCCACACACTCACCCACATACACACACTCACACACACACACCCACACACATACACTCACACACATATACACACACACGCTCACACACACATACACACACACACTCACACACTAACACACATACACACGCACACTCACTCTCACACTCACTCACACATACACACACACAAACACACACACATACACACAATCACACACACAAACACACACACATACACACAATCACACACATACACACACATTCTCACATACACACACACACACTCTCACACACACTCACACAAACACATACACACACATATTCACACAAACACATACACTCACACACACTCACACACACATACAGACACACACACTCACACACACATACAAACACACACACTCAAACACACATACAAACACACACACTCACACATACACACTCACATTCACACTCACCCATATACTCACACACACACACTCTCACACTCTCACCCACACACACACCCACACCCTCTCTCTCACACACATACACTCACACACATATACACTCACACACACACACTCACACTCCCACACACACATACACACTCACACACACTCTCACTCACCCACAGACACACTCACATTCTCACACATACACACACTCACACACACACATACACACACACCCTCACACTCACACACACACTCTCACACACCCACACACATACACTCACACACACATACACACACACTCTCACACACCCACACACATACACTCACACACACATACACACACACACACACTCACACATACTCACTCACACACACACTCACTCACATACACTCACTCACACACACACATACACACACTCACACACTCTCACATACACACACACACTCACACACACAAACACACACACACACACTCACTCACACACTCACACCCACACACTCACACGCACACATACACTCACACACACTCACTCATACACATACACACTCACACGCACACATACACTCACACACACTCACTCATACACACACTCACACACACATACACACACTCACATCCACACACATACACTCTCAAACACACACTCGCACACACACACCCACACACTCAGACACACACCCACACACTCTCACACACTCACACACACATACACACACACACTCACTCACACACACTCACTCACACTCACATTCACACACATACACACACACATTCACACACATACACTCACATTCACACACATACACACACTCACACACATACACACACACACTCACACACACACACTTACACACCCACATACTCAGACTCACACCCACACTCTCACACACCCACACACATCCATCAACACACTCACACATACACATATACTCACACACACTCACACACATACACACTCGCACGCACACACACAGATACACACACACACTCACACAAACATATACACACTCAGACACACACACAAACTCACACACACACACTCACACACATCCACACACACACACACACTCACACCCACACCCCCACACACCCACACACTCATACATACCCACACCCTCACAAACACACACACCCACACACTCACAAACACACACACACCCACACACACACATACACACACATACAAACACACACACATACACTCACACACACCCACACACACACACATACACACACACATACACACACTCACACCCACACACACACTCACACTCACACATACACACGCACAAAAACACACACACACAAACACACACACTCATTCACACATACACACGCACAAACACACATACACACACACATACACACATACTCACACACACACACGCTCACACATACACACATACACACACACCCTCACATTCACACTCACCCATATACTCACACACACACTCACACACTCTCTCACACACACACACACACTCCCACACTCACACACACCCACTCTCACACACACCCACTCTCACACACACACTCTCTCTCCCTCACACACACTCTCTCTCCCTCACACACACACTCTCCCACACAGACATACACACACACACACACTCACTCTCACTCACTCACACACACACTCACATTCACACACACACACACTCACACACACACATACACACACAACCTCTCACACACACACACACTCACACACACACACTCACACACACACACTTACAAACCCACATACTCACACTCATACACACACACCCACACGCATCCACACACTCACACATACACATACACTCACACACACATACACACTGACACACTCACACTCACACACTCTCAAAATCACACACTCACTCACACACACACATACTCACATTCCCACACACACACCCATCCACACACACTCACACACACACACCCATCCACACACACTCACGCACACACACACACTCACATCCACACACACACATACACTCACAAATACACACTCACACACACATCCACACACTCACACACACACATACACACACACTCACAGACACACACATACACACTCACATCCACACACACACACATACACTCACAAACACACACACACCCACACACATATACAAACACACACATCCACACACTCACACATAAACACACTCACACACATACACACACACTCACATCCACACATACACACACAAACACACACTCTCACACACATATACAAACATACACATCCACACACTCACACACTCACACACATACACTCACACACACATACACACACACACACTCACAGACACACACACCCACTCACATACATACACCCACACACTCACACACACTCACAAATACACACTCACACACACCCACACACTCACCCACACACACCCACACACACATACACTCACAAACACACACACACGCTCACACACACATACACACACACACTCACACACTCACACCCACACACTAACACACATACACACGCACACTCACTCTCACACTCACTCACACATACACACACACAAACACACACACATACACACAATCACACACATACACACACATTCTCACATACACACACACACTCTCACACACACTCACACAAACACATACACACACATATTCACACAAACACATACACTCACACACACACTCACACAAACACATACACTCACACACACTTACACACACATACAAACACACACACTCACACACACATACAAACACACACACTCACACACACATACAAACACACACTCACATTCACACTCACCCATATACTCACACACACACACTCACACACTCTCACCCACACACACACCCACACCCTCTCTCTCACACACATACACTCACACACACATACACTCACACACACACACTCACACTCCCACACACACACACACTCACACACACTCTCACTCACCCACACACACACTCACATTCTCACACATACACACACTCACACACACACATACACACACACCCTCACACACACACATACACACACACCCTCACACTCACACACACACTCTCACACACCCACACACACACATACACACACACTCTCACACACCCACACACATACACTCACACACACATACTCACACACACACACTCACACTCATTCTCAAACACACACACACACACTCTCACACATACTCACTCACTCACATACACTCACTCACACACACTCACACACACACATACACACACTCACACATACACACACACACACACACACTCACATACACACACTCACACACACCCACTCTCCCACACTCACACCCACCCACACACTCACACACACACATACACACTCACACGCACACATACACACTCACACACACACTCACTCACACATACACTTTCACTCACACACACACACACACACACACACACACATTCTCACACACACACTCCCATATACACACACACACACTCACTCACACTCTCTCACACATACACACACACTCACACACACACATTCTCACACACACTCCCATACACACACACACTCCCACGCACACACTCACACACACTCACACAGACACATACACACTCACTCCCACACACACTCACACACACACATACACACTCACTCCCACACACACTCACACTCTCACATACACAAATACACACTCACTCACACATTCACACACACACTCACACACCCAAACTCATTCACACTCACACCCATACTCACTCACACACACTCTCACACATACTCACTCACACATACACATACACACTAACACACACACGCACTCACACACACACTCTCACACACACAAATATACACTCACTCACACACACACTCATACACACCCACACTCACTCACACACACAAATACACACTCACACACTCACTCACTCTCACACACTCACACACTCCCACTCACACTCACCCATACACTCACACCCACACACTCTCACACATACTCCCACACACACATACACACTCACTCACACACACTCACACACAGACATACACTCACTCACACACACACACTCACACACAGACATACACTCACACACACACACACTCACTCACACACACTCACTCCCACTCTACTTATGTTATATTCTGCCTTATTTTTATTCTTCCCTCCAAACAGAACAATTTTAGTGTGCCCATCGGGCGAATGTTTGCTCGACCTGTGTATATGAGCCTCCTCTTGTCCATTTCATCACATACCTCTCAACCCATTTTGATGTTTGCTGCATTTTAACAACCGAGTTTCCCTCCCCTCCTCAAAGTCATTGCAAAGAAGCTAACGGTGAGCAGAGGTCTCTACAGAACCCCACTCATCACATTCCTGACCATCTGGAAAGGACCCATTGTTGCATCCTCTTGGTTATTCTGGCAGCAGGACAATCTCCTATCCCTGCCATCCCTTGCCCCGAATGCTCCTAATTTGCACAATAACCTTTATCTGCCACTTTGTCAAATCCCTTCTGAGGAAAACCATGGCAAGGGTTGTATGGTTCAGAACAAGCCAATATGAATATAAACAGATCGTTATCAGAGTGGTGTTCCAGGAGCTTATCTTGCTCAGGCTGCCTGCAGTTTGGAAAAGTTGACCAGTCTCCAAAAAAACCACATTATCTGGGCCCTGCTCAGAACAGAGGTATTATACAAATGGACAGAATTATTTTGTTTTTAATAAAATTATAAAAACAGCAGTAAATCAACGTCAGTGAATGATATTGACTGGATTTCAGTGCTCTCACCCATAAAGTGTAGCATATTTTATAACGTTTCCAAAAAGGAAGTCTGGATTGATCAGACTTTTTCACCTATTGTGAAGATCATATGCCTATTAAGTCTGATTAGCAGCAACTTTAACAATGGTCAATCATTTGACTGAAATTACAGAGACCTTCTGGCAATAATTTCTGTTAATGACTCAATGATTAAATTTCCCTCTGATACAAACAATGGAAATTCTGCAACTCAGTCTTATTGCACATGAGCCCCTTTGTCAACATTTGCACATCTTTAGTTGAATTTAGTATATTCTACACTCTGCTGGCTCTGCTCCTCCCTTCCATAAACCTCAGCTCAAATTATCCTGACTGAGTTCCAGGGGATTATATGAAGTGCTTTAAAATGAGTTCATTTAGCATGAATCTCAGCAATATGCTTCTTTCTCGGCTTGCTGCTAATTTGACATGGCCAATTAGAACACTATACTCACTAATTATTTCTACTCCTCCTTAAACTGTCTCACTTTTCAGGCAATTAGAATGCTGTTCATTTTCAGTGCAATTGAAAGTGAGAGAAGGTCCTTGCTCAGCTGCACTTGACCAATCTTATAATTAGCCTCTCTCCTTATATCACCCCCGCCGCGGTTACGTTAGGGCCCGGGTGTCCTTGGAGAAGGAGCACGCGGTGTCCACCAACACCCTGGAGTTGTTCAGGGAGAGGTGGGCGCCGCAGGGAGTGGAGTGCATCATTACTCCCTCCAACTCTATTTTGATTTAGTCCCTACCCTCCCCCTCACTGTTTTTGATCACACAGCATTGCCCTTCGATGTGAAGGGCACTGCTTGTCACTGGTCACTCGGGTGTTTTCCTATCTTCCTGGTGGTGGAAATTGAATAAAGATTCGTACACCTTGTGTCTCTCACTATGTCTCACACCTACACACACACACACCATGAGTAAAAAAAAATGAAAAAAAAAGAAAAATATCACCCGCGCCCTCCCCTTCTCTTTCTGGACAGCACAGTGACTCAGTGCTGCCTCACATTGTTAGGAACCTGGGTTTAATTTCACACTCAAGTGACTGTCTGTGTGAAGTTTGCACATTCTCAGTGTGGGTTTCCTCTCGGTGCTCTGGTTTCTTCCCACAATCCAAAGAGGTGTAGGTTAGGTGGATTGGCCATGGGAAATTGTCCGTGGTGTTCAAGGATTTGTAAGGTGGATGTGAAATGCAGGATTTTGAGTATGGAGGGGTGGGATGCTCTTTGGAGGATCAGTGTGGATTTGACGTGCTGTAGGACCTGCTTCCACACTAGAGGGATTTGATGATTGTATATGTACCAAAATTGAATTGATTATCTGAAAAATCAGAGCCATTTATTGCCAGTAATGATCCTGCAATAACTTCCATCTTTATCAGTGACTAATAACAGCAGGCAGAGTGGATGAATTATATAAGAATGAATTGCCTATTCCACCTTGACATATAACCTGTAAATGATTTCCCAGGGCCAGAATGGTTATCACGAGGGGGTGTAATTTTAAGGTGACTGGAGAAAGGTTATGGGGAGGTTATTTACAGAGAGTGGAATGCACTGTCAGCAGTGGTGGTAGTGGCAGAGACATTAGGGGCATTTAGTGACTCTTGGATCGGCACATGGAAGATACTTACACACCCTTCATTGTACTTAGTCTTAGAGTCAGATAAAAGGTTAAATCGAAGGGCCTGCACTGTGCTGTACTGTTCAATGTCCTATGAATGGCACATTCATTCAAAAATTTATAACTGTATGCACTTATCTAGGTATATACCAGGATATAAAATGTCCAGCTCAGAAACCCATCATACCAACCCAACTCAAGATTTGGAGGTGCTGGTGTTGGACTGAGGTGGACAAAGTTAAAAATCACACAACACCAGGTTAGAGTCCAACAGGTTTAATTGGAAGCACTAGCTTTCGGAGCGACTACCACCTGATGAAGGAGCGTCGCTTCGAAAGCTGGTGTGCTTCCAAGTAAACCTGTTGGACTGTAACCTGGTGTTGTGTGATTTTTAACCCAACTCAAATTACTCTTCATCTCAGTCGAGAGTGTGGTGCTGGAAAAGCACAGCAGGTCAGGCAGCATCTGTGGAGCAGGAAAATCGGTGCTTCAAGCAAAAACGCTTCATCAGAAAACTTACGGCTTCTTGATGAAAAGTTTTTGCCTGAAACGTGAATTTTCCTGCTCCTCGGATGCTTTCCAGCACCACACTCTCGACTCTAATTTCCAGCATTTGCAGTCCTCACTTTCGCCTATTCTTCATCTCATCCTATCGCTCTATCCTTTTATTATTCCACACTTCACTTCTTACAAATAAAGGAACAAGAGGAGGCCACTCAGCCCTTCCAGCCCGCTCTGCCATTCAATAAGATCGCACCCTCAACTCCACCTTCCCTGATAATCTTCTATCCCCTTGGTCATCAAGAATCTATCTCCCTCTGCCTTCAAAATATTTAAGGATTCTGCACCCACTGCCTTTTGTGGAGAGGAATTCCAAACACTCGCAGCCCTCTGTGACAATAAAACTGTTTCCTCTTCTCCATTTGAATCTGTAAACCCCTTATTTTGAAACAGGGAATGTTCTGGATTTGCCCACAAGAGGAACCATCCTTTCCACAGCCACCCAACCACCTCCCTCCAGGATCTTGGATGATTCAAGTAAGGCCCCTCTGACCCTACGAAACTCCAGAGGTGTTCAGTTATCTTAAACTTACGGCTACTTAAACACGTCTAATCTGTACATTTCAATGATAACCACCAATGATGTTGATAGTGGGGGACATCACTGAATATCAGGGTGGTGATTAGATTGTCTCTTTTTTATGATGGTCATTGCCCAATATTTGTGTGGCATCAATTGCCACATGTCAGCCCATATTGTCCAGATGGTGTTGCACTTGAACATGGACTGCTTCAGTGTCTGAGGAGCGGTAAATGGTGCATTGTGCAATCATCGGTGATCATCCCCACTTCTGACCTTATGATGGAGGGCAGGTCATTGATGAAGCAGCTGAAGATGGTTGGGCCCAGGACACTCCCCTGAGGAACTCCTGCAGAGATGTCCTGGAGTTGAGATGACTGACCTCCAAAACCACAACCATCTTCCTATGTGCCAGGTATTATTCCAACCAGTGGAGCGTTTGCCCTCTGATATCCACTGATGCCAGTTTTGCTAGGGGCTCCTTGATACCACACCCAGTCGAATGCAGCCTTGATGTTAAGGGCTGTCCCTCTCCCCTCCCCTCTGGAATCCAGCTCTTTTGTCCATGTTTGACCCAAGGCTGTAATGAGGTCAGGAGCTGAGTGACCCTGGGGGAACCCAAACTGGGCGTCACTGAGCAGGTTATTGCTGAGCAGGTGCTGCTTGATAGCCCTGTCACTGACCCCTTCCATCACTTTACTGATGATCGAGAGTAGACTGATGGGGCAGGGATTGGCTGGGTTGGATTTGTCCTGCTTTTTATGTACAGGACATACCTGGGCAATTTTCCACAATGTCGGGTAGATGCCAGGGTTGTAACTGCACTGGAACAGCTTGGCTCAGGGAGCGGCCAGTTCTGGAACACAAGTCTTCAGTACAATTGCCAGAATGTTGTCAGAGCATGTAGACTTTGCAGTATCCAGTGTCTCCAACCATTTCTTGATATCATGTGGAGTGAATCGAATTGGCTGGAGCCTGGTATCTGTGATGCTGGGGAGCACTGGAGGAGACCGAGATGGATCACCCACTCGGCACTTCTGGCTGAAGATTACTGTGAAAGCTTCAGCCTTACCTTTTACACTGATGTGCTGGGCTCCTCCGTCACTGAGGAGGGGGATATTTGTGGAGCCTCCTCCTTCAGTGAGTTGTTTAATTGTCCCCCACCATTCACGACTGGATGTGACAGGACGCAGAGATTAGATCTGATCTGTTGGTTGTGGGATCACTCAGCTCTGTCTATCACTTACTCCTTATGCTGATTGACATGTAAATAGTCCTGTTTGGTATCTTCACCGGGTTGACACCTCACCTTCAGGTCTGCCTGGCGCTGCTCCTGGCAAGCCCCTCCTGCTCTCTCCATTGAACCAGGGTTGATCCCTTGGCTTGATGGGAATGGTTGAGTGGGCCATGAGGTTACAGATTGTGCTGGAGAACAGTTCTGCTACTGGTGATGGCCCACAGCACCTCATGGATGCCCAGTCTGGAGTTGCTAGATCTGTTTGAAGTCTGTCCCATTTAGCATGGTGATGGTGTCACACAACACGATGGAGGGCATTCTCAATGTGAAGGTGGGACTTTGTCTCCACAAGGACTGCGTGTTGGTCACTCTTACCGATACTGTCATGGACAGATATATCTGCAGCCAGCAGATTGGTGAGGATGAGGTCAGGAATGTTGTTCCCTCTTGTTGGTTCCCTCCCCACCTGCCACAGACCCAGTCCAGCAGCTCTGTCCTTTAGGACCCGACCAGCTCGATCAGTAATGCTGCTGCCCAGCCACTCTTGGTGGTGGACAGTGAAATCCCCCAGCCAGATACATTCTGTGCCCTTTCCACCCTCAGTGCTTCCTCCAAGTGTTGTTCAACATGGAGGAGCATTGATTCATCAGCCGAGGGAGCTCGGTACCTGGTAATCAGCAGGAGGTTTCCTTGTCCGTGTTTAACCTGAAGCCATGAGACTTCATGGGGTCCAGAGCCAATGTTGGGGGCTCCCAGAGCAACTCCCTCCCAACTGTATCCCACTGCTGCCCCCTCTGCTGAGTCTGTCCTCCCTGTGGGACAGGACATATCCAGGGATGGGGATGGTGGGCTCAGGGAAATTGTCTGTAAGGTAGGATCCCGTCCATATAACTATGTCAGGCTGTTCTTGCCCAGTCTGTAAGACAGCTCTCCCAGTGTTGGCACGAGCCCCCAGATGGTAATGAGGAGGGCCCTGCAGGGTTGACAGTGCCAGACTTACCGTCTGAGGGAAGAGACTGAAGTGTTTCTTTTTTATTGATTCACAGACGAGGGCCGTCGCTAGCTGGGCAGCAGTTACTTCCCCCAGAGGGCAGTTAAGAGTCAATCACACTACTGAGAGTCAGGAGGGACATGTAGGCCAGACCAGGTAAGGATGGCAGATTTCCTTCCCTAAAGGTCATTAGTGACGCAGATGACTTTTTTTCTGACAATCTGCAATGGTTCATGGTCATCATTAGACTCTTAATTCCACCATCTGCGGCAGTGGGATTCGAACCTGGGTCCCCAGAGCATTAACCCAGGCTCTGGATTAACAATACCACAACAATTCCACTTGGCCATCACTTCCCCCATAGAGACGGTGTAAACCATAGAAGGACATGGAGGTTCCAACACAGAATTCTCAGAAACTGAAGTGGAGGTGGGGAACTATGTAAAAGCATATTGAATCGTAAAAATGTTAGTTTTGGACAATACACTGCTTCAAAGAATCACAGAGACCTTATAGAAACGTATACAATCGGACTGGACAGGGTGAACACTGGGAGGATGTTCCCAATGACTGGGGAGTCCAGAACCAGGGGGTCACAGTCTAAGGATACAGGGTAGGCCATTTCACCCAGAGAGAGGGGAGCCTGTGGGATTCTCTGCCACAGGAAGTGATTGAGGCCCAGAGATTGAATGTTTTTGAGGTATATATCATTCTAAGGGCTAAAGGGATCTAAGGGTATAGGGAGGAAGTGGGAACAGGGGACTCAGTTGGATGATCAGCCATGATCCTATTGAATGGGGGAGCAGGCTCAAAGGGCCAGCTGGCCTCCTCCTGCTCCCCCCAGCCCATTGTAAATTCACTGACATGTTCCCACAGACAGGCAACAATAGTGATGAGAGAAAATGCAGAACACTGGAACTATTTCTACTGGATCAGAAAAGGTAAAGTTGAAATTTAAGTTGTTTTTGGAAAATGATTAAGGGCTTTGAAAGAGTGAACAGCAAAAGGTTAGCTTCTTCGGTTGGAGAGTGAGTGGAAATAGGTTGTCAATTTAAACCTGCTGTGGGGAGGGTTTTGGGAAAGATAAATATCTTTACACAGAAAGTTATCAAAAACTGTGATACTTCTCAGGAAACTTCAGGGGAAGGGTGACTCAACCTGAAACGTTAACACTGATTTCTCTCCACAGATGCTGCAAGAGCTACTGAGCTTTTCCAGCACTGTCTGTTTTTGTTTCTGAGGACTGTGTACTTTGGTGCTGGGATTGAGTGGGGATGCCTTAATTAAATCAAGTGGATAAATATCTGAAAGGAGATGCATTTCCATGGCTGTGTGGACAGCAGGGTAAATGCAAAAAGGTTTTGATTGCTTTCTCAAATGGGCAGAATGGGCTAAGGATCAATTTCTCTGTCATTAAAAAATCCAACATAAGTTCCAAAGAAGGGTCATACAGGATTCGGAATGTTAACTCTGTTCTCTGCAGAGGCTCCCCCCAGCTGCTGAATTTCTCCAACTATTTTTTTAACTTCATGATCAAACAAACCGAACACTGTTCCCTTAATCTTTAAATAGATATCTTAGATATACTTAAATATCATTCAACTTTGCTCCTGCAAATCTTTGCTTTACTTCACCATGTACAGAGGTAACAATAGGACATCAGCAGACAATAGTGGGTTTTATTCAATCCTCCTAACTCAGCCATGGGCTTTACTTTCAAATTCACACTCCTGGTGTAACTAGAGGGAGTGGTCATCATTATTTTCAGGTGTCTCTCTCTTCATCCACTAAACCGTGACTAATATTCTTTGTAAGGTACCAGCCTGCACAAACATCCCGGTCAACAAACCTGTGTCTGAACCATCATCTATCCTGCCTTCCCTTAAAGATTCCCCTAACTTGTCTTCCATCGCAATAACCATTACTACATCTCCAGGCTAATTCAATTCTCTCAGTGGGTCACTCTCTGGTCTCTGGATAGGTTCACCTCCAACCCCCGAGTGGACAGACTGAGTGTAGTAGTGAGGGGAGGCTCAGTTAGACACTGTCTGAAATCAGAGTCATGTGAGGTGTGAATCCAAAATTGCAATTCAAATCACTTTCCTTCAATAAATCACAGTGTGGTGACAGGCTACACCTGATCAAAACTCAGCTCAACAGGATATATTTATATCCTCACAGTCACATTCTCGTATGTACTATTCATCAGGTAAGGTGAGACTTTATCAAATTCATGAAGAAATATGGATGTACATTGTGTCCAGCAGTCAGCATCATCCTGGTCCCCATCGACAAAGAGCTCTCAAAGAGTGTCACTCTGTTCCCGTTCTGGAGGATCACTCTCGGGAAAGTGTCAAAACAATCCAACAGGGTCACTGCAGACGGGCAGATGGACTGGCTCTGCTTATTTGCTCAAGTACAGAAGAGGGAGGTGGTCAACACATTAAAGGGCTGACGGTGTCAATAGAGAGAAGCTGTTTCCTCTGGTGGGCTGGGGGTGGGAATTCAGATCAAGGCAATGGAACCTTAAAACGCCAAGGCTGACCAATCCACAATGACACTGGGGGGGGGGGGGGTTCTGGATCTTTCTATTCTCCCATCCCGTCCAACCAAAAGACTGTTCAGACTTGGGGGGTCCACTTGGGGGTAAATATCAAAGGTAAGATTGCTCATGTTCAGTTGAGAGATGGTGGAAAGAGTTACAGAAATGGGTTCACAGATGTTCAAATGGAATCATGGATCAGGTGTGAAGTGGTCTGAATGATTTTCTCATGTTCCAATGATCCCAGTCAGCGGCTTAATGACAGCTTTTCTGATACAGGGGAGAAACTGACAGGTTCATAATGGCTTGTCTCAACCATTCTCACAAGACGGGTAATCATTGAGGCTATGAAACAAGACGGCGATAAGTCAATCATTCAGCACCACGCCATTCCCCAGAGTAGGCCATTAGGATGATTCGTCCTTCACTTTGTTCAATCAGACAGTTTATTTTTCCTGCATTCTTCTGGAGTGATGACACCAAGTCAATGATCCAGTAAATGAGAATCTGTTTGTTCCATTGCCAGAAATACAAAGATTCTGATAAAAGAATTGCAATTGCACATGAATTTAACATACACGATATTCCTCCGCTGTTAACTCTGGAATATCTCTGGTATGGATTCAGTAACACTGCACCCTCATGATATATGGGTAAGCAGGCTGTATTAAGGCTAAAAGATCAATGTCCTTAACATTTAGTAAAAATATTTGTGAATTGGAAGGGTGGAATTGATCCTGTTCTCGTCAACTGATTCTGAGGTCTCTGTTGTGGTACAGAGGATTGCACTCTCACCTCTGAGTTGGAGGGTCAGAGGTTCAACCCTCCCTCCAATAACAGGCTCATGGCCCAGGCTGACCCTCCTGGTGCAGTACTGCAGGAGTGCTGCCCTGTCACAGATGTCACCTTTCAAATGCAATATCAAGGCGAGACCCTGTCGACTGTCTCAGAAACACAGAACACTGCAATTGGCCACTCATCCTGTTGAGAGGGGTCTGCCATTCAACAGGATTGTTGTTGATCCTTTACCTCAACACCAGACTCCACTGTCCTCCAACCCCCCATACACCTCAATGCCTGTAGCCTCAGGAACTCTTATCAATATCTTTCTTGAATATAAGTCAGTGCCTTAGTGTCTGGAGCTTAATGCGGTAGAGAATTCCCCAGGACCACCACCTTCTGAGTCTGAAATGATCAATTCTGTATCCTGAGACTGTGGGTCCTTGATCTGGAACTTCCCCCCCACCCCCCCACACCCCAGACAAGGGGAAACATTCTCCCTGCTCCTGTCTGTCCAGCCCGGTATGCATTTTCCACATTTCCATAAGATCCCTCTCATTCTTCTTCACTCCAGTGAATACAGGTCCGGTCAACCCAGGCTCTACTCAGCCGACAAACCAGCCTCCCCAGGAACCAGCCTGATGTACCTTCACTACACTCCCTCCATGGTAACGAAGGAGGCCAGATCTGCCCCCAATATTCCAGGTATGGTCTCACCAAGGCCCTGTACAGTTGCAGAACACATTGCTCCTGTCCTCAAACTCTGTTATAATGGAGGCCAACACATCATTTCCCTTCCTCGCTGTTTGCTGCACAGACTCCTGCTTTCAGTGACCACTGTACATAGACAGCCAACTCCCTGTGTGCATCAACCTTCCCCAGTCTATCACCATTTAAATAATACTCTGCCTTTCTGCGCTTCCGAATGAAGTGGACAACTTCACACTTCTCCACATCATTATGTGATTTGCCTATGAACAGCTCGTGTCTAAATTGCCGTGAATGGTTTTGACATCCCCCTCGCCACTCTCACTCCCGCTTCCACATAGCCTTGAGTTCTTCAGTTACTTTACAAATATAATACTCGATTCCCTCATCCAAATCATTGTTATAGACAGTGAATTGCGAAGGTGCAACCATCAAACGTGATCTTGGGTTCATGTCGTGCTACATATGACCCCACCACACTGTTGTGTACCTGTAAAATCTTCCTTACTTCCTGTTTTGACACCATCACCTTCATTAATTGTTATGATCTCTCAACCTTATGGTATATTAGCTTTTATTGGTGGAGGGATTGAGTTTCGGAGCTACAAGGTCATGCTGTAGCTGTACAAAACTCTGGTGCGGCCACACTTGGAGTACTGTGTACAGTTCTGGTCACCACATTATAAGAAGGATGTGGAAGCTTTGGAAAGGGTGCAGAGGAGATTTACTAGGATGTTGCCTGGTATGGAGGGGAGGTCTTACGAGGAAAGGCTGAGGGACTTGAGGCTGTTTTCATTGGAGAGAGGAAGGTTGAGAGGTAACTTAATGGAGACATTTAAGATAATCAGAGGGTTAGATAGGTTGGGCAGTGAGAGCCTTTCTCGTGGGATGGTGATGGATAGCATGAGGGGACATAACTCTAAATTGAGGGTTGATAGATATTGGACAGATCTCAGAGGTAGTTTCTTTACTCAGAGTAGTAGGGGTGTGGAACACACTGCCTGCAACAGTAGTAGGCTCTCCAACATTAAGAGCATTTAATTGGTCATTGGATAGGCATATGGATGAGAATGGGATAGTGTAGGATGGATGGGCTTCAGACTGATTTCACAGGTCGGTGCAACATCAAGGGCCGAAAGGCCTGTACTGTGTTGTAATGCTCTATGATCAGTCTGGGATTACTTTGGTTCGACCTATGGCTTGTGACTCTTACGCCTATCACATCATTTCAGTCATTTGGTTTGTCTCCAGCACCACCTTCTCTTTAATTTTGTTATAATGATCTCTCTGCCTCATTTAATCAGATTATAGGTCACTCCTTCACTTGGTAATCAGCTGTTGACACTTTACTCACACTGTCTGACACTTTTGATCACCTGCAGAGACTTATTATCTGACCCTCCACTCACACCATTTGTACCTACCTATTGACACTCTTACTTACCTGGAATTATCTTGCTATTATCTCTCTGCCTATATATTCTGTGCCTGTGTACTTCCCTCCACTTCACCTGATGATGTGGTAGCGTTCTGAAAGCTTGTGATTTCAAACAAACCTATTGGGCTATAACCTGGTGTCATGTGACTTCTGACTATTTTCTAATTGGGGAAAATCTTCTGAAATCTGAAGCACAAAGAGACTTAGGAGTCTGAGTTCAGGATTCTCTTAAGGTTAACACGCAGGTTCAGTTGGCAGTTAGGAAGGTAAATGTAATGTCAGCATTCAGTTCAGGAGGGCTAGAATATACAAGAGCAGAGAGGTGCTGCCGAGGCTGTATGAGGCTCTGATCTGACCCTATGAGCTGTTTTGGGCCCTGTATCTAAGGAAGGATGTGCGGATCTTGGAGGGGGTCCAGAGGAGAGTTACAAGAATGATCCTGGGAAGGAAGAGCTTGTCATGTGATGTCCGGTTGAGGACTCTGGGTTTGTTTTTGATGGAGTTGAAAAGAATGAGGGGGATCTGACCCTTACAGATACTGAGAGGCCTGGATAGAGTGGACGTGGAGAAGATGCTTACAGTCGGAGAGACTAGGACACGAGGGCCCAGCCTCAGAGTGAAGGGATGACACTTTACAAAGGAGAAGAGCAGGAATTTCTTCAGCCGGAGGGTGGGGAATCTGTGGGACTCATTGCCACAGAGGGCTGTGGGGGACACGTCATTGAGTGTATTTAAGACCGAGATAGGCTCTTGATTAGTAAGGGAATCAAGTGTTACAGGGAGAAGGCAGGAGAATGAGGTTGAGAAACATAACATATCAGCCATGATTGAATGGTGCAGCAGACTTGATGGGTTGAATGGCCTAATTCTGCTCCTATACCTTATGGCCACCTGAGAGAAAATTGTCTCAGGGAAAAAGTGAAAATGTAAGTGAAATGCTTGAGAAGTGCCAAAGAACATTTGAAATGGGAGTAACCAGAAAACCAAACTGCCATAAAATGACCATGTAGCCACTGTTAATTGTTGTAAAATCCATCTGAGTTACTAATACCCTTTAGGGAAGGAAACGGCCATCCTTACCTGGTCTGGCCTACATATGATTCCAGATCCAAAGCAATGTGGTCGACTCTGAACTGCCCTCTGGGCAGTTAGGGATGGGCAATAAATGCTGGCCTAGCCAGCCAACCACACCCACATGCCTGAGTATATAAAACAGAAGTTCTACCCTGGGCCTAGGATTTGCAAGCTCTGATTTACAAGAGATTAATACTCCAATACCCTTCACCACATTCCTGGTGCTGGGCTTCAGATCAACAGAGGCTGGTCCTAACCTCTGAGCCCATAGACACTGTGAACTGAACAGATTCAGGTAATATCACCACACAAGTGTGTAAGGAGCAGAGTGCACAACTGTCACTATTTAGATGTCTCAGTTTTTTTATTCTCTCATGACAAGTGGGCATCAAGCATTTATTGCCCGTCCCTAGTTGCCCCTTGAGAAGGTGGGGGTGAGCTGCCTTCTTGAACCGCTGCAGTCCATGTGCTGTGGGTAGACCCACAATGCCCTGAGGGAGGGAATTCCAGGATAGTGAGCCAGCAACAGTGAAGGAAGATGAGATTTTTCCAAGTCAGGATGGGGAATGGCTCAGAGCAGAACTTGTAGATGTGAGAAGTAAAAGGGTGGACTGGGATAAAGCCAACTCCTTGCTGCTGTTTCTGCTGACCTTGCTTGGGTCAGGGTGAGGAATTGAGAACCTGCAACTAACCAATCAGAAATTATCACTGGCCTTGGAAAGACAAGCATGACCTACTCTGCTCCCTGTGAGAAATTCCTGCGGGGATGATCATAAATGCTGCATTTGCCAGCAATGGAACTGTAAGGATACATTCAGCACACACACTGTCACAGAACTGTCCCCAACAGTGATGCTGCATGGAGCTCTGTGCAAACACCGTCTCGGTCAGCGGACCATCTGCCCCAAGTTTGAGAGGGAACCTCCTCTCCCAGGTCATACCCCACTGCGGCAGAACGTCCAAAGATTCTTCTCCGTAATTTCATCATTAAATCTCCCAGATGTTTCACCGGTGAAAATCTTTTGAGACACTGGAGTTGATCCCACAAGGAGCACTCTCTGCCTCACCCACACCTCACTTGTGACCCACTCTCCAAGTCAAACAGCGACTGGGGCAGGAAGGTGAGGAAGGAAGGAGGAAGGAGAGGCAAGAGGGTGTGGGAGTGCTGAGGGGCAAGAGGAATGAGGAGCAGGAGGGTGGGGAAGTGGGACAGTGAGGGGGAGTGAGTAGGAAGGGGCACATATGAATGATATCAGCAACACGAACCCCCTGCCCAGTGAGAGGGTGGGAGATGCTATGTATTAAAAAGGCAATATTTGTATTTGCTGTTCAGCAATTAAATTCTGTCACTTTGACCATTTGTTTGTTGAAAACTACTTTAATGAATAGGAGAGGGAAATGGGAAATGATTTATCTTCTGACCAGTCAAAGGTGAACTTTGACAAGATGGCAGTAACTTCAGAAACTCAGTCTGTGGAACCATCTCCTGGCCAGAGATTGCAACTACACCATGACATTTGTGAGCCAAAACTGACCAGGAAATGTGGACATGGTAAATTATAATATTGGTGCGTGAATGGAATGTGCTGTCAGAGGAAGTGATGGAGGCTGGTACAATTACAACATTTAAAAGGCATCTGGATGGGGATATGAGTAGGAAGGATTCAGTGGGATATGAGCCAAATGCTGTCAAATGGGACTAATTTAGGATATCTGGTCAGCATGGTTGAGTTGGACTGAAGGATATGACAATGACTCTAATAGTGAATGTTGTGACGATGCTATGGCTGTAAGAAGTGCATTTTGTCCTGGTCTCTTTTAAGAGAAAGACTGAACAAGAGATACCCAAGCTGTGTGTGGTAATGTGGCTTTGGGATTGTTTTTAAAAGTTGGAACAATTGAAGCAGCCTGGCTGGGTGTAGCCAGCTCTCACAGACCAGGAGTTCTCGTGCTTTTTTTAGATTTTACATTTAACCTTAAGCAGTTGCTGTTGGAGTCTCAACAAGGCAGAAGCTGCTGGAGGTTTGAAGAAACAGAAGCTATTGATACCACTCTCTCAGTTACAGCCAGAAGCTGGGGTTTCTTTTCCTCATGTGGGTATTGTATGTGAGGAAATCTGATTTCGGAATTGTTTATGGGATGTTATTATACTGGAACAGTTAATTAGTAACAGGTACTGTATCTCTTATTCAGTTAATTCTTCCAATAGAATTAAGTTATTCTAGGCTGAAAATGTGTTGCAGGAAAAGCGCAGCAGGTCAGGCAGCATCCAGGGAACAGGAGAATCAACCTTTCCGGCATAAGTCCTTCTTCATAAGCCCTTCCTGAAGAAAGGCTTATGCCCGAAACATCGATTCTCCTGTTCCCTGGATGCTGCCTGACCTGCTGCGCTTTTCCAGCAACACATTTTCAGCTCTGATCTCCAGCATCTGCAGACCTCACTTTGTCCTAAGTTATTCTAGGCCCAACTATGCCTCTTCTTCCTCAGGCAGCTGAGGAAATTTGGCATGGCAGTGAATATTCTTGCCAACTTTTACAGGTGTGCCATCGAGAGCATTCTGTCTGGATGTATCACTACCTGGTATGGCAACTGTACCATTCAAGATTGGAGACGGTTACAGAGAGTGGTGAACTCGGCCCAGACAATCACAAAGGCCAACCTCCCATCGATAGAATCCATCTACCAGGCCCACTGTCAAGGAAAGGCCGCCAGCATTCTCAAAGATCCATCCCACCCTGGCAATGTTTTTCTACAACCTCTACCATTGGGGAGAAGGTACAGAAGCCTGAACACATGCACCAGTTGCTTTCGAAACAGTTTCTCCCGTACTGTTGTTCGAATACTGAATGGACCCACAAACTCTTAACATTCGCCTGTACCTGTGTTTTTGTTTTTGCTGCTGTTTACCTATTATTTACTATCTATGCTACTTAACTCTGTGAGCTGTCTGTATTGCTCACAAGACACAGCTTTTCACTGTGCCTCGGGACACGTGACAATAAATTCAACTCAATTCTTTCTTCTGTTGGATTGTAACTACAGTTTTTCAACGAATGGTGTTTTGCTTAATATTGAGTATTTGACCAATCGAATTGCATCTGGAAGACAGCATGTTACATTTGTCTTTAAAATAAGAAAAAGTTAGGGTCTAGGCTATCTGCTTAAATTACTTTGAGGGGGTCTAGTCTGGTCCATAATAAAGTCAACAGAAACTTGAACAACAACAATGCTTCACATTTATTTGTGATTCGGAGATGCCGGTGTTGGACTCGGGTGGACAAAGTTAAAAATCACACAACACCAGGTTATAGTCCAACAGGTTTAATTGGAAGCACTAGCTTTCGGAGCAACGCTCCTTCATCAGGTGGTAGACTATCACCTGATGAAGGAGCGGCGCTCCGAAAGCTAGTGTGCTTCCAATTAAACCTGTTGGACTATAACCTGGTGTTGTGAGATTTTTAACTTTGTTCACATTTATTTAGCAGCTTTGGTACAGTGAATGCATTATAGTGAATGCAGTATAATAAATGCAGCATACAGGAGTGTAACTAAGTAACATTTGACAGGAAGCTACATAAAAATCTTCGAAGACAGATTTTCAAAATGTTAATAGATGGGATAAGTTTTCAGAAGCACTGGGAAGGTGGAGAGTGTAGCAGTGAGACAGAGAGATGGAGGGAGACCTGTGATTCCAAATGGCCCAATATCGGTGAACTATGATGGAGTGGGCAGAAGATGGAAAGCTGTGGTCTAGAGATTAGTGGCATGGATGAATGTTCAGGTGAGAAGGTCACGTCAGCAGGAAACAGATTAAGGAACAGCAGCAGGGACACAGCTAGGTCAATGTTGGCAGGGCTTGTGAATGGAGAGATTATGGTGCCACCTGAGGAACCATAGGAACTCACAAAGAGGAACAAGAGACTGCACTCAGGGAACTTGTGGCCAGTGATCTAACATCCCCTCCAAACCACCCAAACACTTGGAGGGTCCATGCACACCAATCGCCATGCTGACACACTGGCTTTCCCTTCCGGAAGCTTCCACTGCACACAGACCTCGGAGTCCGAGAGGGAGCATTGTTTTGATCACAAACTCCTCCCCACCCCCCCCCCACCCCCCCCCCCCCCCCCCCCCGGATGCTCTCTCACTTACCGTGCCCGGCACAAATCGGAAGCTGATCAGAAGTAGGATCTGAGCCACAAGAATAGCAAACGAGAGGTTGGCGTGGATATGGTAACGCTGGTTACGGATCGTGCTCACCGACCTGCCAATCAGCAAGAACAGGAATGATCAATCAAACACAACAGGCTTCAAAGATAATCTCAGCACATACAACCATGGACTGTCTCAGTTCGACATCGATATCCAGCCCGAGGCAGCGAGCATGTACTCACTAATCGCACGGAGAGAGGTCAAACAGGAAGTTGTGAAGAGAATATGAGGTATCTGCTGAGGGACATAGAGAGTGCATCTTTTAGCAGGTGATGCATGAAAATGAGAACTGCTCAACTTTAGCAGGAAGCACAGAAAAGCAGGAAATGATTTAAATGGAGGGAGACTGGAAAGCTCTGAGCTGCAGAGGGATCTGGGTGTCCTGCGACATGAATCACACGCAGTTAGTCAGTGGATACAGCACGAGGCGGGAATGATAATTGGAATGTTGTTGCTTATTGCAAAAGGCAATAGAACATCAAAGTAGGGAACTGCCCCCAGACACCACCAGCCTCCTCCACCCGACTGAGCTCACCCTCACTCCAAACAACTTCCCCTCGAACTCCTCTCACTTTCTGCAGGTCAGAGGGTGGCCATTATGTCTGTCACTCTGTGGGGTATGTGGAACATTCCTTGTTCCAGCCTATTCCGGCCCCCACCCACAACTCTCCCTCTGATATATTGATGACACCATCGATACTGCTTCCCTCTTTCCAACAAGTAAAGATCTAACCTGTTTAGCTGTCCTTGATAAGTCAACCCCTTCCTCCCAGAGATTAGCCGAGTGAATCTGTTTGAACTGCCTTCAGTGCCGGTAAATTCTTACACAAATACAGGGACCAAAACTGTGCACAGTACTCCAGATGTACAGTTGTAACAAGACTGACCTGTTTTTAAACTTCAACCCCAAAGTAACCAAGGCTAAAATCCATTTGCCTCCTTAATTACCTGCTGAAGCTGTCTGTTTTGTTTTCATGCACAAGGATACCCAGATTCCTCTGCCCTGCAATGTTCTGGGGTCTCTCTCTCTCCACTTAAATAATAATCTGCCTTTTGAATTTTCTTAGCAAAATGCATGACCTCCCACCTTCCCATATTAAACTCCATCTGCCAATCACTCAACCTATTGATATGCCCTTGCAGATTCCATATGTTCTCAGCACAACATGCGCACCCATCTAAGTTTGTATTGTTGACCTATTTGGATATGTTACCCTACCTCCGAGTCCCTGTTGTAAACAGTGAATCATTGAGGCCTGAGCACTGATCCTTGTGGCACTCTGCTAATTACATCTTTCCAACCTCAAAAAGGCCCATTCTTCCCAACTCTCTGTGAGTTAACCAATCCTCAATGCATGCTGACACGTTACTCCCAATATCATGTGCTCCTACCTGGAGTAATAATCTTTCACATAGCACCTTATCCTATGCTTTCTGGGAATAGAAATACACACTACATCTACAATTTTCCCTTTATTCATTCTGATCAACAATAATATTAACAACTTAGCTCGTTATATCCCGAAAGAACTCAAGCAAATTTGTCAAACATGATTTCTCTTTCACAAAACCATGTTGAGTTTGATTGAGTTCTCTTTTCTAAATGTCCTATTATTTCTTTTGTAATAATGGTATCTATAGCATTTTATCAACGTTGGACTGGAGTGGATAAGGTGAGAAGTCACACACCACCAGGTTTTGGTCCAACAGGTTTATTTGGAAGCACGAGCTTTCAGAGAGCTGCTCCTTCATCAGGTTATAGAAGGAGTATTTATACAAGGCCATAGAAGTGTAAAATAACAGACCAAAGCAAATCTAAAATACAATGAAGAAGCTCAGTAAATTAGTCAAGAAAATAAAAGTAAAATTAACTCAAAAAATCCCTAGGCATTATTAAATATACAGTTGCTAGCACAGAGCAATAACAAATGTAGACAGAAGTTAGTGACAAAGGGTTAATAAATTGATCAAATATCTCAAATCCATAATTATTGATCAGAGTATGGATATGGATTCTCCAAAAAGGAACACCGTGACAACAAGATTTGGACAATATCCATGCCTGGGCTGACAAGTGGCAAGTAACAAAAGCCAGGCAATGACCATCACCAATAAGAGACTGTCTAACCATCGCCCCATGACATTCAGTGGTGATGTCATCACTGAATCCCCACTATCAACATTCTGGGAGTTACCATTGACCAGAATCTGGACTGGTCCAGCCTTATAAATGCAAAGGTTAAGGTGCTATGTGAAAGATTATTACTCCAGGTAGGAGCATCTAATAGACACCCCTGCATCGCAGGTGAAAAGAAAAAATATGTAATGTTTCTCCATCTCTCTTCTCTCTCTCTCTCTTTCTCTGATTGCTGGAAAGCCACAATAAAAAAAACATGATTTACTAATTTCTCATTTCTAATCTATGTGTTGTGTTTTCATTTTTCAGTGTTTTCACAATGAATAAACTTATTTTCTCTTCAACTCAAGAAAGCTTGGTTAAATTGACTCCTTTAAAAACATAAATACATGGCAAAGGGATCCACTGGAAAGGTGTCCCTTGTTTGACCTGAACACAGTTGTAGAGTTCAAGGTTGAACAAGGAACATGAGCCAGTTCCTCCTTCCTTACCCAGGATCATAATGAATTGGGAACCCTCGCCTGGGGACCAGTCACATTTTGAGTACGTGTCAAAGTGTGTGGGAGGGTGCATGTGTGTGAGAGAGAGAGAGAGAGACAGAGAGAGTGAGTGTGCATGAGAGACACAGTACAAGCATATGAGAGAAAATTCATGCACAACTCTGCATATGGGCAAGACAGTGAGTGAATGTAAGTGAGAGAGAGAGAGAGGGTATGTGTGACCGTATGTGAGTGATTGTGAGTGAGAGATGATGTATGAGTGTGTGTGTGTCTGAGAGAGAGAGAGAGAGAGAGAGAGAAAGACAGCGTGTGTGTGTGTGGCTGAGTGTTTGTGTCTGAGAGAGTATGTGTGTGTGTGGGAGACAATGTGTGTGTGTGCATGTGTGTGAGAGTGAAAGAGAGGATACATGCGTGTGTCAGTAGAGGTGAATGAGTGTGTGTGTGAGAGAGAGAGAGAGCTGTGTGCGAGAGAAGGTGGATTCATGGCTTTGTTTAAAAACAATGAATTAAACGGCCTCTGAATTTACATTTTCCTCACAAGCTCATACTGTCTCTCTCATTCACATTCTCACACTCTGGCTCGCTCGCGTACACACACATACACACATTATTGACCTGTTTATTGTCCCAGACCTCCCCTCCCACCCCCCACCCCAACCACCACGATGGTGTGTCGATGTGGGAGAGTGAGGACAGTGTTATTGGTACTCACGAGAGAACAGCAAATATGATGAGAGTGACCATCAGGCAAACAATGGAGAGGGAACAGCCGACATATGTGATAGCAGAGAGCACCACCTGGTGTACCTGCTCCAGCTGGTCAAAACAAGAGACAGAGAGAGAGAAAATACACTTTTGAATCCAAGATACCAAATGCATACCAACAGATTCTATCTTTGTTACTGTCTTCATTACTGATGAGGGTCTCGTTTTAAACCCCTATTTCTCTACAATAATCCCATGGTCATTATTTCAAAGAAGGGTAAGGAAGTTTTGCCTGGTATCCTGAGCCAACATTTGTCCACCAACGAACATCATTGAAAAGAAGCACATTGTCTGATCATGATCCCTTGGCTGTTTGTGGAATCTTCCTGTGTACAAATTGGCTGTCACATGTTTTTGACAGTACATTTGAAGAGCCACTGGACTCAAAATTATTAACTCTGCTTTCTTCCCATAGTTTCTGCCAGACCTGCTGAGTTTGTCCAGCAGCTTCTGGTTTTGTTTCACTCTCAAAGTGCTTCGGGATGCCCCATAATTGTGAAAGGCTCTCTGTTATATAAATCCTAGTCCTTGTTTCTCTTTAGAAGTTTCCCTTTAGAAATTCTGAGTTCAGGCCCGAACTTCACCCTCTGATCCTCGTTGTCAATGGGCAAGGGTGTATACTCCATGGACAATGCATCCAGTGGCACAGCACAGTCCCTGGTGGCTAGTTACTGCAACTCTGGTTGCTTTACATTGATTCACTGAAGCATCTTCACAAACCCCTCGCTGCCAAACATGACACAAATCACACATCGGCAACATTCCTGCCAATTATCACACCCACCTGTACCCATTCTCCAAGGACTGAAAACACAGGCAAAAGCACCTCAATGGTATCAGGAGTTATTTTAGGAATTAGAGGGGGAGGTGTTGTATCCATTAATTACTTCAATAGTCTCCTCAGCGACCTTGCGTCTTCCACCTTCTCATTTAAATCTCAGGACCACCCACCCAAATTCACCCACTGTCACCCCAACTATGTCTCTCAGTTTGACAATGTCTCGGTTTAAAAATGATGTGGTGGTGCCAGCGTTGCTTTGGAAATAAAACCAGTCAGACTCCAGGTTAGAACATAGATTCTAAACAAGGCCTCACACCGAAAATGCATTGTCTGCCCAGAGATGTCACCTCTAGTATACTCTAAAAAAAAACCCTTATTTATCTCACGGCAGTGACCTGAAAGAAATTCTGGGATTTGCATTTTAATCAATCAGAAGTTGCATCTCCTTTCTAACTGATTAAAGATTTAACGGGAGGGAGT
Organism: Chiloscyllium plagiosum; assembly: GCF_037043375.1. Taxonomy (NCBI): domain Eukaryota; kingdom Metazoa; phylum Chordata; class Chondrichthyes; order Orectolobiformes; family Hemiscylliidae; genus Chiloscyllium; species Chiloscyllium plagiosum. The sequence continues at coordinate 3,722,162 of NW_028270162.1, read as the reverse complement.
CAGCCATTTTAGGTTTGTTCAATCCATTCACATCAGTTGTATGATCCTTTGATCTTTTATTTATAAATCTTTTACTCCTCTCTCACTGCACCTGAAGAAGGAACAAAGCTCCGAAAGCTAGTGTTTTCAAAGAAACCTGTTGGACTATAGCCTGGTGTGGTGTGATTTTTGACTCAGTTTTAAAAGTTCTCCTCGGTATTCTCAAGCCTCTCTTTTGTCTCCTGTTGCTCACGGTGCTCTGGGATCGCTGTGCCCCTCTCGTTCTGGTCGTTGTTAGATGCTCAATTTCAATCACACCCCTACTGGTGGTCGGACTTCAATCTCACTCTCTCTAAACTTCTCTGCGTCACAACTTCTCTCTGTTCCTTTTAAAATATTCCATGAAACCTCCCTCTTCGAACAAGCTCCTGCCTCAATATCTCCTCATAGTGGCTTGGTGTCAAATTCTGATTGATAGTCATTAAAGTCTGCAGTTTCCCTGAGATTTTATCTATCTTCATTCTGATTGGATTGTATATGACATGGGGACTGCAGTTTATATAAAAACACCACCCACTAAGAGCAAGAAAAGGCCATTCAGCCCCTCAAGCCTGCTCTGTGGGATCATCACTGATCTTCTACATCAATTCCACTTCCCATTCAATCCCCACTCTATTGATCTCTTGACTGATCAAAATTGATTGATCAATTAGATTACTTACAGTGTGGAAACAGGCCCTTCGGCCCAACAAGTCCACACCGACCCTCCGAAGAGCAACCCACCCAGACCCATTCCTCTACATTTACCCCTTCATCTAACACTACGGGCAATTAGCATGGCCAATTCACCTAACCTGTGGATTGTGGGAGGAAAGCGGAGCACCCGGAGGAAATCCAGGCAGATACAAGGAGAACGTGCAAACTCCACACAGACAGTTGCCTGAGGCGGGAATTGAACCCGGGTCGCTGGCGATGTGAGGCAGCAGTGCTAACCACTGTGCCACCGTGCCGCCCACAAATTAATCCTGAAAATCTATCAATCTCAAAGTTGAACATTCATAGCCCCCTTGTGCTCAGAATTCTAAAGATTTATAAATCACTGATTGAAGTAATTCCTCCTCATCTCTGTCCTAAAAAAGTTGCCCTCTCACCCACTAAGAACCCTAACTCTGTATTCTCCATCTGGGGAAACAGCCTCTCAGAGTCTACCTTGTCAAATCCTCAGAGAATTCCATCTACAACAATGAAATCATCACAAACGTTTTAAATTCCAGGACATAGAGGCCCAGTGTTCTCCAACTCTCTGAAGATAAGCTCCTCACCCCACAATCATCAAGTGAACCATCACTGAAGACCACGTACATTCTTTCCAACATAAGAACACCTAAAACTACACACAGTAACCCAGGTCCTGGTTCACCAAAGCTCTGTAGCAAAATTTCCTTAATCCTATTTTCCAATAGTCTTGGTGTAAATGATGCCAGTATGGGGGCAGCTCCAACAACACTCAGGAATTTGACACCACCCAGGAGAAAGTATAGAATCATAGAGTCATGCAGCACAGAAACAGACCCTTCGGCCCAACTCGTCAATGCCGACCAGGATTCCTCAACCAAGCTAGTCCCATTTGCCCGCATTTGGCCTATATCCCTTTAACTTTTCCTGTCCACATACCTGCCCAAATGTCTTTTAAAGCATCCCCCAATTGATTGGCACCACATCCACAAACATCCACTCCCTCCACCACCAACTCTCAATAGCAGCAGTGGGTACTACCTATAAGATACACTGCAGTAACTCACCAAAGATCCTCAGAACAGCACCTTCCAAACCCACACCCACTTCCATCTAGAAGGACGAAGGCAGCAGATACATGGGAACACCACTCCCTGCAAGTTCCCCTCCGAGCCATTCACCATCCTGACTTGGAAATATATCGCCGTTCCTTCACTGTCACTGGGTCAGAATCCTGGAATTCCCTCCCTCAGGGCATTGTGGGTCTACCCACAGCAGGTGGGCTGCAGCGGGTCAAGAAGGGAGCTCACACCCACCTTCTCAAGGGGCAACTGGGGACGGGCAATAAATACTGGGCCCAAACAGTGGCACCCACATCACATGAATGAATTAAATAAAATTCAGTCAGGATTCAGTCCAACTTTGGAGTGAAGTGAGTGACTGAGGAACAACAGGGTTAGGTCTTATCATCGGATTGACATCACCGAGTTCAGTGTCACTGTTTACCTTTGGGGTAACCAGGCCTGATCGACTGCCTTGGCATCTCCAGGGATTCGGGATTAATAGTAATGTTAAAATCAACTATTCTCACTGTTTCTCTTTTCTGAGTACCTTTCTTGGCAAGTAAAATGTGATAAATACCGTAGCTTTTTCATTTTTCTGTGTTTTTGATTGCGGACTGAAATGGGAAAAGGATGTTTGCAAAATCAGGGATTATCGAAGGGTTTGCTGCACTTTTTAAAAGCGAGTTACTGATGCTCATTGTGAGGGCTGTTTACACTGCTGCTGGTTCAAGCAGAGAGGGAGGGTGCCACAGAAGGGCTGGAGCCCTGGAAGATGGGGAGGGTGTGGGGGGGGATCGGGATAAAGGGAGATTCGGCAGCTCACAGGTAGCTGATGAGTCTGTGGAAAGGTTATTGATGACAAAGGCCTTCAGTGTGATTGGCTGGTGGGTATGAGTGTTTGGTCTGAAGCTTTTGGACTTTGGAAAAGGGAGGAGCTGTCCTCTCTCTCTTTCGACAGTAAAACAAACTGCCTCAAACATGAAGGAAAACAGTTTCTTTCCCTTCATCAGTTGCTGGATCCTGCGGCTTTTAACCAATAAAAGTCAGCAAAAGTTTAAGGTTTGAAATCAATCCTCCTGTACATCCTTTACCTCCTGTAAATAACTGCACATCCCTGGAGAAGGGAGACTGATGAGCCAAAAGGATTCTCTCAGCAAACCCTGTGAACAGGGACCATTCACAGTCTTTCCCTCTGCCCATAACACCAATTCTTTTGTGTCTGTCTGTATGTATGTGTAAGGTGGGGCTTTATAAGGTGCATCCAAGTTTTTCCTGGTACATTATATGTTGACGGTTCATAAATATTTATTAGTTTTCCATTATATCTCTCCGGTGAGGGCTAACAATGGAAGATGTGGAGGAAAAGCTAGGGTTAGATATCGTGCAACAAAACCTCCAGGAATACATTAATCCAGAGTTGGTAACCCCTGCTTTGCATTAACAGTGACCAGGTGATTGGATTTAGAAGAGGGAGAAACAAGAAGGAAATCACAAGGTGATGGTTTTTGTTCACTCACAGATTCTGCTCCTGATTCAAGCCTCCACCTGATTTGCCTTTTGTAGGTTTAAGGAACTGTCCTGTATTTTCTTAAACTGCCAGGTTTCAATCAATGAATTCCCATCATGTCACACAGTTTTCTGGACCATTTAGTAACAGGTCTGGGTGTTTAACATCGAACCATAGAGTCATAGAGATGGACAGCACAGAAACAGACCCTTCAGTCCAACCCGTCCATGCTGACCAGATATCCCAACCCAATCTAGTCCCACCTGCCAGCACCCGGCCCATATCCCTCCAAACCCTTCCTATTCATATACCCATCCAAATGCCTCTTAAATGTTGCAATTGTACCAGCCTCCACCACTTCCTCTGGCAGCTCATTCCATACACGTACAACCCTCTACGTGAAAAAGTTGCCCTTAGGTCTCTTTTATATCTTTCCCCTCTCACCCTCAACCTATGCCCTCGAGTTCTGGACTCCCCAACTCCAGGGAAAAGACCTTGTCTATTTACCCAATCTATGCCCCTCCTAATTTTATAAACTTCTATAAGGTCACCCCTCAGCCTTCGATGCTCCAGGGAAAACAGTCCCAGTGTGTTCAGCCTCTCCCTATAGCTCAAACCCTCCAACCCTGGCAACATCCTTGGAAATCTTTTCTGAACCCTTTCAAGTTTCACAACATCCTTCCGATAGGAAGGAGACCAGAATTGCACACAATATTCCAAAAGTAACTTAACCAAAGTCCTGTACAGCCGCAACATGACCTCCCAACTCCTGTACTCAACACTCTGACTAATAAAGGAAAGCATACCAAACGCCTATCTACATACAACTCCATTTTCAAGGAGCTATGAACCTGCACACCAAGGTCTCTTGTTCCGTAACTCTCCCCAGGACCTTACCATTAAGTGTATAAGTCCTGCCCTGATTTGCTTTTCCAAAATGCAGCATCTCGCATTTATCTGAATTAAACTCCATCTGCCACTCCTCAGCCATTGGCCCATCTGATCAAGATCCTGTTGTAATCTGAGGTAACCCTCTTCACTGTCCACTACACCTCCAAGTTTGGTGTTATCTGCAAACTTTACTAACTATACTGCCTATGTTCAGTTCCAAATCATTTTTATCGACCTTGATAACCTTGAACTTCCGTAGCTTATCAAGAAACTATCAACATCCGATTTTAAAACTTCACCACATTTTGAGGAAGAGAGTTATAAATGCTGAGAGAGAGAGAGAAACATTTTCTCCTCATCTTGGTCTTAAATGTTTATTTTGAAACAGTGACCACCCTTCCCCCAATGTACAAATATAATAAACAACACTAATGTTCATATCTCTCAATTATTTCGGATGGTGCTTCCTCTCCCTGCACCCTCCCATTACTTGTCACTTAATGTAATTCGGAGCAGGCTGTTTGAGAATTAAGTCAGGAAATATTCCTCACAGGATGTAGTGGAAACCTGAAATATGTTTTAAACCTAAAGATTTGCAGCTTTTAAAAAATTCCACCAAAAAGAACGAGGAAACTGATAAACGGACAACAGACTGTGAATGTAAATTAGTTAGGAGCATAAGAAGCAGACTGTGTAATCTTCTGGATGTATGTAAAAAGGAGAGATTAGCAAAAACAAATGTGGGTCTGTTATAGGCAGACACAGTAGAATTTATAATGGCAAGTAGAAAATTGGTATAAAAACCAAATAATTACTGTCTGTCTGTCCTCACAGAGAATGGTCCAAGAAATTTTCCGGAAATAATAGAGATTCAAAGCACAAGTGAGAGTGCGGCACTTGGTATTTGTAAAAAAAGTGATGTTTAATAAATTAATGGGCCTGAGGGTTAACAAATCCCTAGGACCCAAATATTCACATCACAGATGTTGAAAGGGCGGTTACAGATAGTGGATACATTGGTGATCACCTTTCATGATGTTGTTGCTCCTCAGATAGTTGCGAAATCAACTTCAGTATTTAAGGACAAAAAGTGGAAGAAGGCGGGGAACAGATTGACAGCTGATCATCAGAGTGGGGACTTGCTAGGATTTCAATTATTTCATTCTCGAGTGGGGGTCACTGGCTGGGCCCAGTATTTATTGTCCGTCCCTAGTTGCCCCTTGAGAAGGTGGGGGTGAGCTGCCTTCTTGAGCCGCTGCAGTCCAAGTGCTGTAGGTGGACCCACAATGCCCTGAGGGAGGGAATTCATGGATTTTGACCCAGCGACTGTGAAGGAACAGCGATATACTTTAGCAGAAAGTTGAACACTCGAACTATGACCTAAGTAGTGGAATTTCCGGTGCATTTTCCATACAACATTTCGGAATCACCTCACCATTCTGTCTCTCTCTCTCCCCACTCCCACCCCCCAACCCGGCACAGTCCCCAGAGGATCGTAGAAAATATCAATATGGACGTGCAGTTAGAGGGGCCTGATCGGAAGCATTTTCCTAAAATGAGATCACTTGAAAGACTGCAGCCTACTCTCAGTCCACTGCCAGCAACAACATCACATCAAACCAGATAGTCTTCCCAGTGGGTTACAATAGATCTGCTTTTCATTAAAGAACTGAGGACAAATACATTAAACAAATATGGAATGCATTGTTTTATGCAAACAGAGTATGAAGTGTATTTGTGATCTTGTATTACCGCTGTGAAATACTTCATCACAGCCTAGTAATCTGATATCTGATTCCTCAATGACTTTGGCAGATTACAACAAACTGAAAGTGCAAAGGTCACTTCAGCTGTTCAAATGAGAGTTTCTCATCCAACATTTTCCTGTTTTACCCGAATTCATAATGAGTCACGTTCCTCCTGGGCCCCGATGTTTCTCGTTGATCTTGATCCCCTCCCAATCCAATGATGCCCTGAATTTACAACGCTCACCCTGGCTTTCCCAAATCTCTAGAATTGGCCTCCCTACCTCTGTAAACACTTCCAGCCCCACATTCCTCTGAGATCTCCGTGCTTGTCTAATTTTATCCATTTCAATAATCCCTGGTTTTAATCACTCCACCGCTGTCAGTTATGCTCTCCGCAGCTTGGGCTTCAAGGTCTGGAACTCCCTTCCGAAACCTCTCCTTCCTCCTTCGAATTTCTCTCTTTCATCTGTCCTTACATCTCCCTGCATGCCTAGATTTTAACTTTTGGCTGGGAATACCTCCAGTGATATGCCTTAGGGTGTTTCGCCATATTATTGTTCCTGTCAAGGCTAATTTCAACATCTCCTGGGTCTTGTTTGGAGGTTTACAAAATGCTGGAGGCCAGGGAAAGACACCAGAGACAATAAACTAGCAATGACATCAATTTAAAAACTGCCAGTGACCGTCAATGCTCTCCCACATCTCTCATTGGATCCCCACAGTATGGAAACTGGCCCTTCGGCCCAAGTCCACACCGACCCACCGCAGAGTAATCCACCCAGACCCATCCCGCTACATTTAACCCCTGACTACTGCACCTAACCTACACATCCCTGAACACTACAGGCAATTTAGCATGGCCAATCCACCTAATCTGCACACCTTTGGATTGTGGGAGGAAACCCACGCAGACACGGGGAGAATGTGCAAACTCCACAGAGTCACCCGAGGCTGGAATCGAACCCGGGTCCCTGTGATGCAGTAGTGCTAACCACTGAGCCACCATGCCACCCCAACTCTCTTTCCTTCCCTTTTTCCTTCTTCTTTCTCTCATTCGTCCTTCTTCCCTCTCTCCCTTTCCTTCTCCTCCCACCGTATCCCCTTCATTCTCCATCTCTCTCTTTCCTCTACAGTTTTTCCTTCTCACTCTCTCCTTCCCTCCCTCATTACCTTTCCAAGGCCATACAAGGCAACAGGCCAAGTGCTGGGAAATGGGACGAGAAGAGTTAGGAGGTTGTTCTTGACCAGCACAGACTCAATGGGCTGAGGGGCCTCTCTCTGTGCTGTACAATATCACTCGATGACTATCACTCTTTCCTTCTCCCTCTATCAGTCTGTCTCACTCTCTTCCTCTTGATACTGTTTCATAAACAAAGTTGAGCAGTTTTTCCCTTTGTTTTAAGAGTGGCAGCCTCTATGTTCCTGTTCTATGCTGTGTCTCAATGAATTTAAATCATGCTGAGATTAAAAATGGTGACCCTTTAAACGAGCATATTAGACACGAACTATGTATTTTGTCAGCACAGAATGTCCAGAACATTAACAGCCTTTTGTTTCCTCACGTCTATACAGTTTTTCTCCATTAACACCATTTTCAGGTTCACAAACATTGATACATTTATAAGGCATCTGGATGGGTATATGAACAGGAAAGGTTTAGAGGGATATGGGGAGAAAGTGAGGTCTGCAGATGCTGGTGATCAGAGCTGAAAATGTGTTGCTGGAGAAGCGCAGCAGGTCAGGCAGCATCCAAGGAACAGGAGAATCGACGTTTCGAGCATAAGCCCTTCTTCAGGAATCTTAGAGTGATATGGGCCAAGTGTTGACAAATGGAACTAGATTAGGTTGGGATGTCTGGTTGGCATGGACGAGTTGGACTGAAGCATCTGTTTCCATGCTGTCCATCTCTCTGACCCAGTGCTGAATTAGAACGTGGCATAAGACATTTGGACCCTTGTATCGGCTTTCCCTTTAATGAAGACATCACCAGCCGGGCTAGAACCTGATCCCATTCCCAAACGTCCTTGAATGCAGTGACTTGCTTGGTTTCATTTCTTTTGTGTAATACACTTCTGTTGTACTGTTAAAACCAAATCTGCAGCATTGCTTGTTTGTGTTTCAGTGAAAGGTACTTCCTTAAATTCTTAGAAAAACATAAGGGCAGCATGGTAGCTCAATGGTTAGCACTGCTGCCTCACAGCGCCAGGGACCTGGGTTCGATTCCAGCCTCAGGTGACTGTCTGTGTGGGTTTCCTCCAGGTGCTCCAGTTTCCTCTCACAGACCAAAGATGTGCAGATTAGGGGAATCAGCCCTGCTAAATTGCCCATTGTGTCTAAGGATGTGCTGGCTAGGTGGGTTAGCCATGGGAAATGCAGGGACAGGGTAGGGTTGTGAGTCTAGGACGGAGGGTCAGTGAATGGCCTGCTTCCACACACAGGGACTCTATGAATAGAATCGATCAAGTGAGACCTCAATCTAGGATCAGCTGCAATTATAACAATTCCCCCTCTCTCAGAAGTTCAAGCTTTTGCTGTTCCACGTTATTTCTCTTTCTCTCCTCTCTTGCCAATTCACTCTTTTACTTTCCATTTCTCTTGCTTTTTCATTTTACTTTCTTTCTAATATTTTCAAATATATTGTTCTTTTTTCTCCAATTTTTTTCTTTTGCAACTGAAGCTGAAATAATCCAAGCTGTGATCCATCAGTTTCAAGTTTCTCTCTCCTTCAATTCTAAGTGCTGAGTAATCACTTTAATTAAATTATCATTATGAGTTCCTGCTTCTAATTCTGCTTTCAATTTATCCAATAACCCTCTCAGTTCAGCTGTAGTCAACAATTAAAATAATCAACCACTCTATCTTCTACTCCCAAAGAAGTATTGGCAAAACAGACATGCTGATACTTGGTGTAATGTATTCCACAGTAACTTCTGTTTATGTGCCACATTGACGCATTTCTTTAAGGGTACACAGGTCTCTGGTAATTTCAAGGAATTCTGAACCTGGATTAACCCTCACTTTGGTCTGATCCCAGCTGATGTTAACGCTGGACAAGTCAGTTCCCAGAGAGAAACCTCAATTGCTAAGCCCAAACTTTTGTGTTTTATTTTCAATGTGGAGATGAGTGACTGAACACATTCACTTCAACCTACTGGTGTACTTTTATCACAAATAATACAAACGTCCATTAAACAAACCTCTCATTATACTACAGCAGACAAAAAGATGAGGAAGAGTTCAATACAGACACCAGAGAAGGAATTAAACTTGTTCTACTCCTTCAGTTCCACCAACATCCTTCCAAACGCAATGTAGATTTACCACTGTCTCCATTCTAATGCTCCTGGCACAGTCTGATACATTTGCAACCAGTTTCCTTATGGCAAGTTTCTGTCTATTAATGAGATGCTTTCACCTTCCACTGAAACCTTACCCTGTGATGCCTAAAACAAACTACAAACTAAACTCAACAGCAGAGCAAACACACAAGGTCCCGAGACTCAGTTCACAGGAACCAGACAGGATTTCTCAACTCTGACACACACACACACACACACACACACACAACACCCACACAGTTACAAATCACACAACACCAGGTTGTAGTCCAACAGGTTTAATTGGAAGCACACTAGCTTTCGGAGCGTCGCTCCTTCATCAGGTGGTAGTGGAGGGCTCGATCGTAACACAAAATTTATAGCAAAAATTTACAGTGTGATGTAACTGAAATTATACATTGAAAAATTGATTGTCTGTTAAGCCTTTCATCTGTTAGAATACGGTGATAGTTTCACTTCTTTCATGTGTAAATAACAAAACCTTTATTTAAAAAGTTGCATTCTCGGGTTAGCTGTTAACAATGGTGATAGCTAGGCAATATGTTGAAGGTGTTGGCCCCCTGTGTTCTCTGTCTATGACCTGATGTTTAGATTGATTCTAATCTAAAAAGAGAGATAACGGAGTTTTACATAAATTCATGCAGTTTTTGAGCAAAGTACAACTGGGGTAACTTTGTACACCCCAGTCCAACACCGGCACCTCCAAATCAACACGCACACATGCATTCTCTCTCTCTCACACACACACACAGACACACACACAACATTCTAGATTTTGCTGTCTCTGAGCGACAGCACACATTTTTCTGACCTTTTTGAAAATGCACTGAGCTACAAACATCATCATCCCCTTACCCCCTCAGTCCAAGGAGTGCAAACCTTAATAAAAATGTCTGCTAACAAACTGGCCTCCAACGGCATGGCACAAAGATCACAAGAGCGACCGTACAAACAGAATCCAAAACCTGCCTTCCCATTCTCAACACACAACATAAAAACTACACTGAGACACTATTCCTAACAGATCCTACAGGCAATCAGCTACACAGGGCACTCAAAGATGGATGGCATTCAGAGACAGAGGCTATTGGGATACAGAGGGTATTCAGACAGAAGGTATTTAGATAGAAGGTATTTAGATACAGAGGGTATTTAGATACAGAAGGTATTTAGATACAGAGGGTATTTAGATACAGAAGGTATTTAGATACAGAAGGTATTTAGATACAGAGGGTATTTAGATACAGAAGGTATTTAGATACAGAGGGTATTGAGATACAGAGGGTATTTAGATACAGAAGGTATTTAGATACAGAAGGTATTTAGATACAGAGGGTATTTAGATACAGAGGGTATTTAGATACAGAGGGTATTTAGATACAGAAGGTATTTAGCTACAGAGGGTATTTAGATACAGAAGGTATTTAGAGACAGAAGGTATTTAGATACAGAAGGTATTTAGATACAGAAGGTATTTAGATACAGAAGGTATTTAGATACAGAAGGTATTTAGATACAGAAGGTATTTAGATACAGAAGGTATTTAGATACAGAAGGTATTTAGATACAGAAGGTATTTAGATACAGAGGGTATTTAGATACAGAAGGTATTTAGATACAGAGGGTATTTAGATACAGAGGGTATTTAGATACAGAAGGTATTTAGATACAGAGGGTATTTAGATACAGAGGGTATTTAGAAACAGAGAGTATTTAGATACAGAAGGTATTTAGATACAGAAGGTATTTAGATACAGAAAGTATTTAGATACAGAAGGTATTTAGATACAGAAGGTATTTAGATACAGAGGGTATTTAGATATAGAAGGTATTTAGATACAGAAGGTATTTAGATACAGAGGGTATTTAGAAACAGAAGGTATTTAGAAACAGAAGGTATTTAGATACAGAGGGTATTTAGATACAGAGGGTATTTAGACACAGAGGGTATTTAGATACAGAGGGTATTTAGATACAGAAGGTATTTAGATACAGAGGGTATTTAGATACAGAGGGTATTTAGATACAGAGAGTATTTAGATACAGAAGGTATTTAGATACAGAAGGTATTTAGATACAGAGAGTATTTAGATACAGAAGGTATTTAGATACAGAAGGTATTTAGATACAGAGGGTATTTAGATACAGAAGGTATTTAGATACAGAAGGTATTTAGATACAGAGGGTATTTAGAAACAGAAGGTATTTAGATACAGAAGGTATTTAGATACAGAGGGTATTTAGATACAGAGGGTATTTAGATACAGAGGGTATTTAGACACAGAGTGTATTTAGATACAGAGGGTATTTAGATACAGAAGGTATTTAGATACAGAAGGTATTCAGATACAGAGGGTATTTAGATACAGAAGGTATTTAGATACAGAGGGTATTTAGATACAGAAGGTATTTAGATACAGAGGGTATTTAGATACAGAAGGTATTTAGATACAGAAGGTATTTAGATACAGAGGGTATTTAGATACAGAGGGTATTTAGATACAGAAGGTATTTAGATACAGAGGGTATTTAGAGACAGAAGGTATTTAGATACAGAAGGTATTTAGATACAGAGGGTATTTAGATCCAGAAGGTATTTAGATACAGAGGGTATTTAGATACAGAAGGTACTTAGATACAGAAGGTATTTAGATACAGAAGGTATTTAGATACAGAAGGTATTTAGATACAGAGGGTATTTAGATACAGAAGGTATTTAGATACAGAAGGTATTTAGATACAGAAGGTATTTAGATACAGAGGGTATTTAGATACAGAGGGTATTTAGATACAGAAGGTATTTAGATACAGAAGGTATTTAGATACAGAGGGTATTTAGATACAGAGGGTATTTAGATACAGAGGGTATTTAGATACAGAAGGTACTTAGATACAGAAGGTATTTAGATACAGAGGGTATTTAGATACAGAAGGTATTTAGATACAGAAGGTATTTAGATACAGAGGGTATTTAGAAACAGATGGTATTTAGATACAGAAGGTATTTAGATACAGAGGGTATTTAGATACAGAGGGTATTTAGATACAGAAGGTACTTAGATACAGAAGGTATTTAGATACAGAGGGTATTTAGATACAGAAGGTATTTAGATACAGAAGGTATTTAGATACAGAGGGTATTTAGATACAGAGGGTATTTAGATACAGAAGGTACTTAGATACAGAAGGTATTTAGATACAGAGGGTATTTAGATACAGAGGGTATTTAGATACAGAAGGTACTTAGATACAGAAGGTATTTAGATACAGAAGGTATTTAGATACAGAAGGTATTTAGATACAGAGGGTATTTAGATACAGAAGGTACTTAGATACAGAAGGTATTTAGATACAGAGGGTATTTAGATACAGAAGGTATTTAGATACAGAGGGTATTTAGATACAGAGGGTATTTAGATACAGAAGGTATTTAGATACAGAGGGTATTTAGATACAGAAGGTATTTAGATACAGAAGGTATTTAGATACAGAGGGTATTTAGATACAGAGGGTATTTAGATACAGAGGGTATTTAGATACAGAAGGTACTTAGATACAGAAGGTATTTAGATACAGAGGGTATTTAGATACAGAAGGTATTTAGATACAGAGGGTATTTAGATACAGAGGGTATTTAGATACGGAGGGTATTTAGATCCAGAAGGTATTTAGATACAGAAGGTATTTAGATACAGAAGGTATTTAGATACAGAGGGTATTTAGATACAGAAGGTACTTAGATACAGAAGGTATTTAGATACAGAGGGTATTTAGATACAGAGGGTATTTAGATACAGAAGGTACTTAGATACAGAAGGTATTTAGATACAGAGGGTATTTAGATACAGAGGGTATTTAGATACAGAAGGTATTTAGATACAGAAGGTATTTAGATACAGAGGGTATTTAGATACAGAAGGTATTTAGATACAGAAGGTATTTAGATACAGAGGGTATTTAGATACAGAGGGTATTTAGATACAGAAGGTATTTAGATACAGAGGGTATTTAGATACAGAAGGTATTTAGATACAGAGGGTATTTAGATACAGAGGGTATTTAGATACAGAGGGTATTGAGGTGCAGTAGGTATTTAGACACAGTGGTTTTGTTCTAATTAGCTTCCAATTGTGCTGACTGGGTCTCTCCCTGCTGTCATACACAGTGTGATGTGCTCTGTCCCTTCCCGATTGTCATTGTCTCTCTCTGTGTCTCTCTCTTACCAACATGTTTTCCCTCATATCATTCATCCATAATATACTGTCAGAGTCCACTCTGCCAATCAACTAACCACTGTCCCAATATGACACAAACCGGGTTCCCCAGTAACTGAACCGTTCTCCAGGAATCACTCCCACTTCTCCCACACCAAACTTCAAGCGTCACACCCTTCAATATCCCACTCACTCTAATCCCAGTCTGTATGACGCGAAGCCGACCGACAGCGCAGCCTCCCAGTCGTTCCTGTCCTCTATCACGGGGATCTTAGACAATGGAACACGAGAGAGGCTGGACCAGCCGCTATCTCAGAACGAGCTGACCAAGGCCCTTGAGTCCTTCAAAAAGAATAAAACTCCCGGAAGCGACGGCTTACCGGTCGAGCTCTATTCCGCTCTGTGGGACTTGATTGGCCAGGACCTGCTGGAGGTGTATGTCAGTATGCTTCGGGCAGGTACCATGAGTGAATCCATGAGGAAAGGCATCATCACCCTCGTCTACAAGCGGAAGGGGGAAGAGGGAGGAACTCAAACATTGGAGACCAATCTCACTGTTGAATGCAGACTACAAAATCTTGTCAAAGGTCATCGCCAACCGGGTCAGGTCTGCTCTGGGGTCGGTGATTCACCCTGACCAAACCTGTGCTGTGCCGGGCAGGAAGCTCGCTGAGAGTCTCGCACTCCTCAGGGATACGATCGCGTATGTGCAGGACAGAGGGTTGGACACCTGCCTGATCAGCCTGGACCAAGAGAAAGCCTTTGAAAGGATATTGCATACATATATAAGGGATGTCCTCTCCAAAATGGGCTTTGGGGAGGGAATCTGCAATTGGATCAGACTGCTCTACACCAACATTGTCAGTGCAGTCTCAATCAATGGGTGGGAATCAGATAGCTTCCCAGTCAGATCTGGAGTCAGGCAGGGCTGCCCTCTCTCTCCTGTCTTGTTTGTGTGTTGCATAGAGCCATTTGCCGAGTCCATCAGGAAGGATGCGAGCCTGACAGAGGTGACTATTCCTGGCAGCAGGGGCCTGCAGGATAAGGCCTCCCTGTACATGGATGACGTCGCTGTTTTCTGCTCGGATCCGCTGTCCATGCACAGACTCACGTGCATATGTGACCAGTTCGAACGGGCCTCGGGGGCCAAGGTAAACCGAGGCAAGAGCGATGCCATGCTCTTCGGGAACTGGGCTGACCAATCCTCGATCCCCTTCACCGTCTGGACCGACCACCTGAAGGTGCTGGGTATTTGGTTCAGGAGGGCTGGGGCGTCGCCAAGTCTTGGGAGGAGCATATCAGCAAAGTGAGGCAGAAACTGGGCAGATGTTGCTCTCATATAAGCAAAGGTTGCTCTCAATCGCGGGAAAAAACCTGGTCATCAGGTGTGAGGCACTGTCATTGCTGTTATACGTGGCACAGGTCTGGCCTATTCCCAGAACCTGTGCTGCTGCAGTCACCCGGGCCATCTTCCAGTTCATATGGAGGTCAAAGATGGACTGGGTCCGAAGGGACATAATGTACAAGGACCTGGGCAATGGGGGAAAAAATACACCCAATGCCACCCTCACCCTGATGGCCACCTTTGTGTGTGGCTGCATCAAGCTGTACGTGGATCCCCGGTACGCAAACACCAAGTGTCACTACGTACTGAGGTTCTACCTGTCCCCGGTGTTGCGAAGGATGGGCCTGGCCTCGCTGCCGAGGAACGCTCCGAGTAGTTGGACCTTTCCGTATCACCTGTCCTTCGTGGAGAAGTTTATGAAGAAAAACACCTTTGACCACAAGTCCATCAGGAAGTGGTCAGCACGTAGTGTCCTTGAGACCCTTCAGGAAAAGGAGAGGGCGGATCCTATCGAGCGGTTCCCTGAGCAGACTGTCAAAGCCATTTGGCAGAATGCCTCATCGCCAGAACTTTCCAACAAGCACCAAGACATGGCTTGGCTGGTGGTGAGAAGGGCTCTGCCTGTGAGATCCTTTATGCACGCCCGGACTCTCAGCCGCACCGCACGCTGCCCTCGAAGCGGCTGCGGGGGGGACGAGACTGTCACACACCTCCTTCTGGAATGTGCCTACGCAGAGGAAGTCTGGAGAGGAATGCAGTGGTGTTTGTCGAGGTTCGTCCCGAGCAGTGCCGTGACGCGGGACTCCGTGCTGTACGGCCTGTTCCCCGGGACGCACACCGAGACGAACATCAACTGTGCCTGGAGGATCATCAACTCGGTGAAGGACGCTCTCTGGGCGGTCCGAAAGCTGTTGATCTTCCAGCTGAAGGAGTTGACCCCGACTGAGTGTTGCAGACTGGCACATTCCAAGGTCCAGGACTACGTGTTGAGGGACGCGCTGAAGCTTGGGGCAGCTGCCACCAAGGCACGGTGGGGAAAGACCACCATCTGCCTGCCTAACGAAGAACAGGGGGCCCACACAGTCATTTGGGCTCCACTGACGCCTCAGCAGAAGAGCTGGATAGTAAATGTACAGAGTTGTATACAGGAAAAATAAATTTCGATGTCTGTGTGTAAAGCAATGTGTGCACAAGAATGGCATGACCAATTATATAGAGATCCAAATAATTTTATGAATAAAGCATATTTTTGAAATATAAAAAAAATCTCAGCCAGTCTAATCCCACTCTCCCCCCTCACTCCCCATTCCCTTTAATATCTCACCCAGTCTAATCCCACTCTCCCCCTCACTCCCAACTCCCTTTAATATCCCACCCAGTCTAATCCCACTCTCCCCCCTCACTCCCCGCTCCCTTTAATATCCCACCCAGTCTAATCCCACTCTCCCCCTCACTCCATGCTCCCTTTAATATCTCACCCAGTCTAATCCCACTCTCCCCCCTCACTCCCCGCTCCCTTTAATATCTCACCCAGTCTAATCCCACTCTCCCCCCTCACTCCCCGCTCCCTTTAATATCCCACCCAGTCTAATCCCACTCTCCCCCTCACTCCCCGCTCCCTTTAATATCCCACCCAGTCTAATCCCACACTCCCCCCTCACTCCCCACTCCCTTTAATATCCCACCCAGTCTAATCCCACTCACTCCCTGTTCCCTTTAATATCCCACCCAGTCTAATCCCACACTCCTCCCTCACTCCCCACTCCCTTTAATATCCCACCCAGTCTAATCCCACTCTCCCCCTCACTCCCCATTCCCTTTAATATCCCACCCAGTCTAATCCCACTCTCCCCCCTCACTCCCCACTCCCTTTAATATCTCACCCAGTCTAATCCCACTCTCCCCCCTCACTCCCCGCTCCCTTTAATATCCCACCCAGTCTAATCCCACTCTCCCCCTCACTCCCTTTAATATCCCACCCAGTCTAATCCCACTCTCCCCCTCACTCCCTGCTCCCTTTAATATCCCACCCAGTCTAATCCCACTCTCCCCCTCACTCCCTGCTCCCTTTAATATCCCACCCCCCCTTTAATATCCCACCCAGTCTAATCCCACTCTCCCCCCTCACTCCCTGCTCCCTTTAATATCCCACCCAGTCTAATCCCACTCTCCCCCTCACTCCCCATTCCCTTTAATATCCCACCCAGTCTAATCCCACTCTCCCCCCTCACTCCCCACTCCCTTTAATATCCCACCCAGTCTAATCCCACTCTCCCCCTCACTCCCCACCCCCTTTAATATCCCACCCAGTCTAATCCCACTCTCCCCCTCACTCCCTGCTCCCTTTAATATCCCACCCAGTCTAATCCCACTCTCCCCCCTCACTCCCCGCTCCCTTTAATATCCCACCCAGTCTAATCCCACTCTCCCCCTCACTCCCTGCTCCCTTTAATATCCCACCCAGTCTAATCCCACTCTCCCCCTCACTCCCTGCTCCCTTTAATATCCCACCCCCCTTTAATATCCCACCCAGTCTAATCCCACTCTCCCCCCTCACTCCCTGCTCCCTTTAATATCCCACCCAGTCTAATCCCACTCTCCCCCTCACTCCCCATTCCCTTTAATATCCCACCCAGTCTAATCCCACTCTCCCCCCTCACTCCCCACTCCCTTTAATATCCCACCCAGTCTAATCCCACTCTCCCCCTCACTCCCCACCCCCTTTAATATCCCACCCAGTCTAATCCCACTCTCCCCCCTCACTCCCCACTCCCTTTAATATCCCACCCAGTCTAATCCCACTCTCCCCCCTCACTCCCTGCTCCCTTTAATATCCCACCCAGTCTAATCCCACTCTCCCCCTCACTCCATGCTCCCTTTAATATCCCACCCAGTCTAATCCCACTCTCCCCCTCACTCCCCATTCCCTTTAATATCCCACCCAGTCTAATCCCACTCTCCCCCCTCACTCCCCACCCCCTTTAATATCCCACCCAGTCTAATCCCACTCTCCCCCTCACTCCATACTCCCTTTAATATCCCACCCAGTCTAATCCCACTCTCCCCCTCACTCCCTGCTCCCTTTAATATCCCACCCAGTCTAATCCCACTCTCCCCCTCACTCCCCGCTCCCTTTAATATCCCACCCAGTCTAATCCCACTCTCCCCCTCACTCCCCGCTCCCTTTAATATCCCACCCAAGTCTAATCCCACTCTCCCCCTCACTCCCCGCTCCCTTTAATATTCCACCCAGTCTAATCCCACTCTCCCTCCTAACTCCCCGCTCCATTTAATATCCCACCCAGTCTCATCCCAGATATTTCATTCTCTGCTCAAGTCATGTTCAAGTGCCCAGCCTCTGGACACAGGGAGGTGCGTGCCCAGCCTCTGGACACAGGGAGGTGCGTGCCCAGCCTCTGGACACAGGGAGGTGCGTGTCCAGCCTCTGGACACAGGGAGGTGAGTGCCCAGCCTTTGGACACACGTGTAATTGGTAACACGTGTTACCAATTTGTCTGAGCTTCCTATTCCCTTTTCAATATTTCTCTTTCTCCAACAAACTCCTTGTTCGCTCTCGAAATGAGTTGACAGTTTATAGCATCTGGGTGTGAAAAATATTCCCACCTTCCCCTCTCGCTGTTGTGCATTTGTCTGACATCTGGCTCTGGTCTATCCGGAAGCTGTGTCCCAGTATTGAAAGTGCTCAGAATTCCGGGGCCAGTTTGTCAATGTTTACTGCCCCAAGCCCCCTCGGATATGGATTTCATTTCCCTGGCTCGCCCAAGGGAACCAACTCTTTTCTTATGAAACTACTCTGGCACCGTAATCACTCATCCCTGCACAGCCCACACATCCTATTCCCTTCCCATTTCCAGTCTGCTTTCATTATCACAGTACAGAAACAAACTGGCATTCACACTGGTGAAGTATACCAACAAGAATGTATATAACACCCGAACATAAAAGTCATACAAAACACCTCACAGGTACACTGTCAAGTTTGGGACTGACCCAAGTACAGCTATTGGACAGGTATCAAGACCTGGTCAAAGTGCATCTTCAACAAAGCTTCAGGGAGAGGCAGAGGGGATGAGGGGGGAAAACCCCAGGCCAAGGCAACACAGACACAGCCACCAGGTTGGGTGCAAGAAAAATTCCATAAGCATCAGAGCAGAACTGGACCAGCGCAGAGATCAAGGAGGTGGAGGGGGTTACAGAGATAGGGAGGGGGTGTAGGGGGGTTACAGAGATAGGGAGGGGGTGTAGGGGGGTTACAGAGATAGGGAGGGGGTGTAGGGGGGTTACAGAGATAGGGAGGGGGTGTAGGGGGGTTACAGAGATCGGGAGGGAGTGTAGGGGGGTTACAGAGATAGGGAGGGGGTGTAGGGGGGTACAAGAGATAGGGAGGGGGTGTAGGGGGGTAACAGAGATAGGGAGGGGGTGTAGGGGGGTAACAGAGATAGGGAGGGGTTGTTGGGGCTGGAGGGGGTTACAGAGATAGGGAGGGGGTGTAGGGGGGTTACACAGATAGGGAGGGGGTGTAGGGGGGTTACAGAGATAGGGAGGGGGTGTAGGGGGGTTACAGAGATAGGGAGGGGGTGTAGGGGGGTTACAGAGATAGGGAGGGGGTGTAGGGGGGTTACAGAGATAGGGAGGGGGTGTAGGGGGGTAACAGAGATAGGGAGGGGGTGTAGGGGGGTTAAAAGAGATAGGGAGGGGCTAGAGGGGGTAAGAGATAGGGAGGGTGTGTAGGGGGGTTAGAGAGGTAGGGAGGGGGTGTGGGGGGTAACAGAGATAGGGAGGTGGTGTAGGGGGGCAACAGAGATAGGGAGGGGCTGGAGGGCGTAACAGAGATAGGGAGGGTGTGTAGGGGGGTTACAGAGGTAGGGAGGGGGTGTTGGGGCTGGAGGGGGTTACAGAGATAGCGAGGGAGTGTAGGGGGTTACAGAGATAGGGAGGGCGTGTAGGGGGGTAACAGAGATAGGGAGGGGGTGTAGGGGGTTACAGAGATAGGGAGGGGGTGTAGGGGGGTTACAGAGATAGGGAGGGCGTGTAGGGGGGTAACAGAGATAGGGAGGGGGTGTAGGGGGTTTACAGAGATAGGGAGGGGGTGTAGAGGGGTTACAGAGATAGGGAGGGGGTGTAGGGGGGTTACACAGATAGGGAGGGGGTGTAGGGGGGTTACACAGATAGGGAGGGGGTGTAGGGGGGTTACACAGATAGGGAGGGGGTGTAGGGGGGTTACACAGATAGGGAGGGGGTGTAGGGGGGTTACACAGATAGGGAGGGGGTGTAGGGATGAAGGGGTTACAGAGATAGGGAGGGGGTGTAGGGGCTGGAGGGGGTTACAGAGATAGGGAGGGGGTCTAGGGGCAGGAGGGGGTTACAGAGATAGGGAGGGGGTGTAGGGGCTGGAGGGGGGGGGTTACAGAGATAGGGAGGGGGTGTAGGGGCTGGAGGGGGGTTACAGTGATAGGGAGGGGTGTAGGGGTGGAGGAGGTTACAGAGATAGGGAGGGGGTCTAGGGGCAGGGGGGGGTTACAGAGATAGGGAGAGGGTGTAGGAACTGGAGGGGGTTACAGAGATAGGGAGGGGGTGTAGTGGCTGGAGGGGGTTACAGAGATAGGGAGGGGGTGTAGTGGCTGGAGGGGGTTACAGAGATAGGGAGGGGGTGTAGGGGCTGGATGGGGTTACAGAGATAGGGAGGGGGTGTCAGAGCTGGAGGGTGTTACAGAGATAGGGAGGGGGTGTAGGGGCTGGAGGGGGTTATAGAGATAGCAAGGGGGTGTATGGGCTGGAGGGGGTTGCAGAGATAGGGAGGGGGTGTACGGGCTGGAGGGGGTTACAGAGATAGGGAGGGGGTGTAGGGGCTGGAGGGGCTTACAGAGATAGGGAGGGGTGTAGAAACTGGAGGGGGTTACAGAGATAGGGAGGGGGTGTAGGAACTGGAGGGAGTTACAGAAATAGGGAGGGTGTGTAGGGGGTGGAGGGGCTTACAAAGATAGGGAGGGGTGTAGAAACTGGAGGGGGTTACAGAGATAGGGAGGGGGTGTAGGGGTGGAGGGGGTTACAGAGATAGGGAGCGGTGTAGGAGCTGGAGGGGGTTACAGAGATAGGGAGGGGGTGTAGGGGTGGAGGGGGTTACAGAGATAGGGAGCGGTGTAGGAGCTGGAGGGGGTTACAGAGATAGGGAGGGCGTCTAGGGGCTGGAGGGAGTGACAGATAGGGAGGGGGTGTAGGGGCTGGAGGGGGTGACAGAGATAGGGAGGGGTTGTAGGAACTGGAGGGGGTGACAGAAATAGGGAGGAGGTATAGGGCCTGGAGGAGATTACAGAGATAGTTAGGGTGTGTAGGGGCTGGAGGGGATTACAAAGATAGGGAGGGGGTGTCGGGGCTAGTGTGGCTTACAGAGATAGGGAGGGATGTAGGAACTGGAGGTGATTACAGAGATGGGGAGGGGGTGTAGGGGTGGAGGGGGTTACAGAGATAGGGAGGGGGTGTAGGAACTGGAGGGCGTTACAAAGATAGGGAGGTGGTGTAGGGGCTGGAGGGGGTTACAGAGATAGAGAGGAGCGTAGGGGCTGGAGGGGGTTATAGAGATAGGGAGGGAGTGTAGTGGCTGGAGGGGATTACAGAGATAGGGAGGGGTGTAGATGCTGGAGGGCGTTACAAAGATAGGGAGGGGGTGTAGGGGCTGGAGGGGATTACAAAGATAGGGAGGAGGTGTAGGGGCTGGAGGGGATTACAAAGATAGGGAGGGGGTCTAGAGGCTGGAGGTGGTTACAGAGACAGGGAGGGGGTGTAGGGGCTGGAGGGGGTTACAAAGATAGGGAGGGGGTGTAGGGGCTGGAGGGGATTACAAAGATAGGGAGGAGGTGTAGGGGCTGGAGGGGATTACAAAGATAGGGAGGGGGTCTAGAGGCTGGAGGTGGTTACAGAGACAGGGAGGGGGTGTAGGGGCTGGAGGGGGTTACAGACATAGGGAGGGCGTGTAGGGGCTGGAGGGGATTACAGAGATAGGAAGGGGTGTAGATGCTGGTGGGAGTTACAGAGATAGGGAGGGGGTATAGGGGCTGGAGGGGATTACAGAGATAGGGAGGGGTGTAGGGGCTGGAGGAGGTTATAGAGGTAGGGATGGGGTGTAGGGGGTTATAGAGATAGGGAGGGGGTGTAGGGGCTGGAGGGGGGTTACAGAGATAGGGAGGGGGTATAGGAGCTGGAGGGGGTTATAGAGATAGGGAGGGGGTGTAGGGGGTTACAGAGATAGGGAGGGCATGTAGGGGCTGGAGGGGATTACAGAGATAGGGAGGTGGTGTAGGGGCTGGAGGGGGTTATAGAGATAGGGAGGGTATGTAGGGGCTGGAGGGGATTACAGAGATAGGGAGGGGTGTAGGGGCTGGAGGAGGTTATAGAGGTAGGGATGGGGTGTAGGGGCTGGAGGGGGTTATAGAGATAGGGAGGGGGTGTAGGGGCTGGAGGGGGGTTACAGAGATAGGGAGGGGGTATAGGAGCTGGAGGGGGTTATAGAGATAGGGAGGGGGTGTAGGGGGTTACAGAGATAGGGAGGGCATGTAGGGGCTGGAAGGGCTTACAGAGATAGGGAGGGGGTGTAGGGGCTGGAGGAGATTACAGAGATAGGGAGGGGGTGTAGGGGCTGGAGGGGGTTACAGAGATAGGGAGGGGGTGGAGAGACTGGAGGGGGTTACAGAGATAGGGAGGGGGTGTGGGGGCTGGAGGGGGTTACAGAGATAGGGAGGGGGTGTGGGGGCTGGAGGGGGTTACAGAGATAGGGAGGGGTGTCGGGGCTGGAGGGGGTTACAGCGATAGGGAGGGGGTGGAGAGACTGGAGGGGGGGTTACAGAGATAGGGAGGGGGTGTGGGGGCTGGAGTGGGTTACAGAGATAGGGAGGGGGTGTGGGGGCTGGAGGGGGTTACAGAGATAGGGAGGGGGTGGAGAGACTGGAGGGGGGGTTACAGAGATAGGGAGGGGTGTAGGGGCTGGAGGAGAATGCCAGTTTTTCTTCATAGAATATTAAAAGAAGCTGTTTTTCAGCCATAAATCTGTTGAAGGTTTGCAAACAGAATCAATTAAAGCGATAGTGCTCTTTTGATAAATTGCAACATCAGGAACCAGTGAAAACCAATCTATTTTAAGAACTGAATCTTTCAGCGTATGTTCCAGAGTTTGTTTTCTTCAATAAAATATTGAGCTGTCTGGCTGTTTGAGGAATGATTTTCTGAATGTGTGAGCTGCCAATAGGCGGGTGGTCCAATCTTACCAGTTACACCAGCCTCAGGTTCACATGCAGGAAACATCAGGAAACAAACCCCTGGTCAAACAACATATTGCTGTCTGTGGGATCTCGCTGTGCACAAACTGACTGCTGCCTTGCAGCTGTGACTACACTCAGAAAATATATCACTGTCTCTAGAATCATAGAGTCATCGAGATGTACAGCACAGAAACAGACCCTTCGGTCCAACCCGTCCATGCCGACCAGATATTCCAACCCAATCTAGTCCCACCTGCCAGCACCCGCCCCATGTCCCTCCAAACCCTTCCTGTTCATATACCCATCCAAATGCCTCTTAAATGTTGCAATTGTACCAGCCTCCATCACTTCCTCTGGCAGCTCATTCCATACACGTACCAACCTCTGCATGAATAAGTTGCCCCTTAGGTCTCTTGTATATCTTTCCCCTCTCACCCTAAACCTATGCCCCTCTAGTTCTGGACTCCCCGACCCCAGGGAAAAGACTTTGTCTGTTTACCCTATCCATGCCCCTCATGATTTTATAAACCTCTATAAGGTCACCCCTCAGCCTCCGACGCTCCAGGGAAGACAGCCCTTGCCTAATCAACCTCTCCCCTATAACTCAAATCATCCAACCCTAAAGTGCTTTGAGAATGTCCTGAGGATGTGAAAGGTGCTATTTCAATGCAAGTTCTGCCTTCCTGCCTGCCCCTCTCGCTCCCTCACCTGCCACCAGATATTGTTGGGTAGACCTGATGTCATCATATCGTCTCCAGCGCAGGTCGAGGCCATTCAGCCCATTGAGTGTGCACTACTCCTCTGACGAGCATCCCAGCTCCCCCACAATCCACCAGCCTGCACATCTTTGAACATATCCTGGGTATTGAATCAAACATGGCCTTCCTGGGGCAATTTTAATGGGGCATTTCCAGGAGGTGACAAAGGCATAGAGTTGCTCAGGCCACCCTCCCCCAGCCCCTGATCATTCCCTGCATCGTGAGTCCCATTTACATCGAGAACAGGGAGCATTCCTGGGCCAGTAGGGGCTCATGATAGGTCTCAACAATAACCTGGGTACAACCTGTCCAATCAATATTGGTCTCTCAGCATGGTTTTCATTACTGAGCCCATTCTAGTGCCGTTAGTAGCTGTTCACTCCTTCCCTACATTAACTACAACCTCCAATCTTCTCCCCACGTTAGTACCTCTGCTCCCCATTCCCCATCCCGATTGTAAGCAGCTGATCCCAGCACTCCTCATGTGGAACACCAGTTCTCTGTCCGGCTAATCCAAGTAGCAGCTTTTACCCGGTGTGTTGTTCCCTGATTCAAACACATTGCACTTCTTATCTCTGCACTCCACAAGCTCTGACTTTATTTATCAGCCCAAACTTTATCCAAAAACCTTTCTATACCCAAATACCTGACATCTACCACATCACCCGAGTCTATTCTTGGTGTTACTTCCTCAATGAGTTAGAGAGGGTCATTAAGCACAACCTCTCTAAAATCAGTGCCAATTTTTCTTCTCAGTTTATTTCATTTGTTATTTGAGACAGGTTCGATCTTTTCAAACACACTTCTCCTCCAAATCCTTTACTGGTTTCAAACCCTCCACCTTTCACTTTCTGACTGAAGATAAGACTTTTAGACATAGGAGCAGACATAGGCCACTCTGCCCACTGAGCCTGCTCCACCATTCAATCATGGCTGATAGGTTTTTCAATCCCATTTTCCCGCTTTCTCCCCATAACCTTTGATCCCCTTGACAATCGAGAACTTATCTATCTCAGTCTTAAATTTACACAATGACCTGGCCTCCAAAGCCTTTTGTGGCAAACAATTTCACAGATTCACCACCTTTTATTCTCTCCCTGTTTCATTATTGAATAAGTCCATGAAATAGCAGAGAAACAGGCCATTCAGCCCCATCATGCCTGTGCCAGCTCCTTTGAGAGAGCTCTCTAATAAATCCCATTCCCCTGCGCTTTCCCCATGGCCCTGAAAATGTTTGGTTTTTAAAGGATGTATTAAATCCTGTCTTTCCAACATCGTCTCAGGCAGCACTTTCCAAATCATAACAGAGAGAAAATAATGCAAAGTGATGCGGATGCTGGAAATCAGAAACAAAAACTGAAACTGCTGGAGAAACTCAGCAGGTCTGGCTACAGATCTGTGGAGAGAAAGTAGAGTTAATGTCTCAGGCCCAGTGACCCTTCCTCAGAACTGATTGTAGCTGGGAAAAGGTTGGTATATATGTTGAGGAGTTGGCTTAAATGATAGGTGGAGATGGAGCCTAGAGAGAGAGAGAGACAGACAGAGACAGAGACAGAGAGCGAGAGACAGACAGAGAGCGAGAGCGAGAGAGAGACTGTGTGTGTGTTGGGCAGACAGAGGAGTGGGTAAAGTCTGGGAGAGTGAATAGCTGCTCGTTGGGACTGTTACTGACTGACAATTGGCTGTGTGTGGTAGCAGCTCATGTGATGACAGGGCCTGGTGTGTGGGGGTTTGGGCTAAGGAGATGGGAGATGGTGCCCAGGCCCTAAGATTATTGATCTGGGTATTGAGTTCAGAGGGCTGCAGGGTCCCCAAGAGGAAAGTACGGTATTGTTTCTGTTCTGAGGACCTGAAACGTTCACTCTGGTTGCTTTCCACAGATGCTGCCAGAGCTGCTGGGCTCCTGGGGTAGTTTCTGCTGTTGTTGTTGCTGAAGGTATTAATTCTCAGGCATGTCTTTGTGCTTCTTCCAGTTACATTGATGATTGCAATGTTATACCCAGGACAGCATAGACAAACCTTTTCTCTTTGCAGTCAGATCATTTCACCAGAACAGTTTTGGTGTTTCTGAAGGGAATGGAATATAGAAGTAATCATGTTTTACTGCACAGGCTCTTGATGAGATCACGTCTGGGGCACTGTGCAGAGATATGGTGACCTTACGTGAAAGAGGATCCCATTGCATTGATTACAGTTCACAGCAGCTTCACTTGACTCATTCCTGGGATGAAGGGATTAGATTTATGAAGGAAAGTTAGGTCAATATCCATCAGAGTTTACCAGAATGAGAAAAGATCTTATTTAAGATCCTGAATGGACTGGATTAGATAGCATCTGAGACCATGCTTTCTCCTGTGGAGGGCAACTCAAAATGGGAACAGAGTTTAATATTTCAGTGGAATATGGAATTCGCTACCAGTGGAAGCCAGTCACTGATTATATTCAAGAAAAAAACTGGTACATTTTTAGACATTTGAGGCTCCCAGGGGTTTGGGAAGAAAATATGTATATGGTTTTGAGATCAAGGATTAGCCATGATCATGTGAATGGGCCGAATGGCCTACTCCACCTCGTGTTTTGTTCTTTTCGAATAAGAGGTCTCCCCATTGAAGACAGCGATGAGGAACCAGTTTCTCTTTAATATGGCCATTAAGACAGTGAAGTCTGGCTCTGTCCAATTATTTAAGTTGGGGTTGAAAGATTTCTGATTGAGAAGGGACTTTTGGATTGGGATTGGGATTGGGATTGGGATTGGGATTGGGATTGGGAGACCACAACTACAACAGGAGTGATCTTACTGAACGCTGGAGCAGGCTCAAGGGGCAAATAGCCAGCTTCAGATCCGAATTCAATGTTCCTGAGCCCCCAGCTTTCACTGTTTAAAAACAAACACAACACTTGGTTCTTTTTCACTTGAACGTAATTAGTTTTCTTCTTATTACTGGTTTCCCTGAAAATGGAAACAGCTTTTGCTTATTCGCTCTATCAAAGCTCTTCAAAGTCTTTATTAAATCTACCTTATTCTGAAGTCAACAATCCAAATTCTTTATTCTCTCTGTACAATTAAACTGAACTCATTAAAGTCAGGACAAAATAATTCAGTCCCTTTGAGCCTGTCCTTTGCTCAGCTACATGATGCTGGCTCTATTCCAACTCCATCTCTCTGCCTAGGTTTTTGAAACTTTTCCAATCTTGCCCAAAACAAATTATCGATCGCAGTTTTGAAATTTCCAATTGAGCCCCAGTTGCAGCAGTATCTCATCTCTCTGTTGTGTGAAGAGGTGCCTCTGGAATATCATTGCTCTTTGTAATTACATAATTACACAATCAGAGAAATGTCACTGTGCAAACCAAGGCCATTCAAGCCATCCATCCTCTGCTAGCCCTCTCACACAGCAGTTCAGCTCCTCCCCTGCCGACTTCTTGTCAGTTCCAGTAAATCATTCCCCTTTCACACCCTGATCCAATTCTCCACAGAGTTCCAGGCTCATTGGGTACAACACACATCACACCCACCCCTCACCCCCCACCCCTTCACCCCAACCCCACCCTACCCCTCACCCCAACCCCACCTTACCCCTCACCCCACCCACACCTTACCCCTCACCACAACCCCACCTTACCCCTCACCCCAACCCCACCTTACCCCTCACCCCACCCCCACCTTACCCCTTCACCCCACCCCACCCCTTCACCCCATCCCCACCTTACCCCTCACCCCACCCCCACCTTACCCCTTCACCCCACCCCATCCCTTCACCCCACCCCCACCTTACCCCTCACCCCACCCCCATCCCTTCACTCCAGCCCCACCTTACCCCTTACCCCACCCCCACCTTAACCCCACCCTCCACCTCCACCTCCACCCCACCTCTCACCCCAAACCCACCTTAACCCCACCCCCACCTTACACCTTCATCCCACTCCCACCCTACCCCTCACCCCACCCCCACCTTACCCAATACCCCCACCCCACCTTAACCCCAACCCCCACCTTAGCCCTTCACCCCATCCCCACCTTACCCCTACCCCCACCTTGCCCCTTCACCCCACCCCCATCCTAACCCGTACCCCCACCCCACCCCCTCACCCCAATTGGGCAATTTCACCTCATGCCAGCTCCAGTGTCTGATTAACCCCTGAGGGCATTTAGCCAAGAGGGATGGTACTGGAGGAGGATGTGTCCTTCATTCCAGTCTACCCTCTTGTAGAGTCAAAACTCCTCAGCATTCCTCAAAGGTCAGGGTCAATATATACCCCCAGCCCACCCTCAGCCCTCACAGTGTCCCAGTGAATATTCCTCCCTCAAACAGCACCATCAAAACTAGTCCAACTGGACAGCCATCCTGTGGGATCTTGCTGTGCACATAGTGGATGCATGGCAACAGTGATTGAATCTCAAGGCACGGGCTCTGATTACTTGAGTTTGATCTCTTTCTTTCAGAGTCGGGGTGGTGGGGGGGGGGGCGCTGTTTCCTGCTTTTTGATCGCGAGCCCAGTTCACTGACCTCTAGGGGGACCACCTGCATGAGGATGGCAAAGTTGGTGAGGTGGTTACACAGGCAGACCGAGTAGGAAATGTTCCCACCAATCCGAATGCAGCCTTCGTTCGACCAGACAGCAGAGCCCGAGCTGTGAGGAGAGATAAAAAGGCAGCGATGAAGATCACGGAACATCCCGAAAACTCTAGCTAAAGTTACCAAACAAGTCAAAGCACATCATGCTGAATGCCCAGGTCATTAGTTCGACTGTGTCTGGAGTGGGCTTGGAAAATGTTCACACGACAGTTTGGAAAACGGTTCATGGCTTAAAGAAACTCAGTGGCTCAGATTTTGGATTGATAAATTCTTGATCTCGAAAGGAATTAAGGACTACAGGGAGAGTGTGGGTAAATGGCATTGAAATGCCTATCAGCCATGATTGAATGGCAGAGTTGACTTGATGGGATGAACGGCCTTATTTCCATTCCTATCTAATGGTCTTGTGGATTGTGGGAGGAAATCAGAGCACCCGGAGGAAACCCGCGCAGACACGGGGAGAATGTGCAAACTCCACACAGACAGTCACCCGAGGCTGGAATCGAACCTGGGACCCTGGCACTGAGGGGCAGCAGTGCTAACCACTGAGCCACCGTACCACCCCAAAGCTCAAGAGTGTCCATATACCAGCTCACCTGAAGTCAAGAAAGGCACACCACAGGTATACCTGGTTGGTTTTGTTCAGGGCGAATTGATACTGTCCTGGTGTCTGAAAGAGAAGGAGACACAGAGAATGTAAAATTTCAGTAACCAGTGATTACAGCCCAGCAGGAGGCTATTTGGCCCATTGTTTCCATGCGGGTTCTAATAAAGATGTGGAGAAAGTGAGGTCTGCAGATGCTGGAGATCAGAGCTGGAAATGTGTTGCTGGAAAAGCGCAGCAGGTCAGGCAGCATTCAGGGAACAGGAGAATCGACGTTTCGGGTTCCTGAAGAAGGGCTTATGCCCGAAACGTCGATTCTCCTGTTCCCTGGATGCTGCCTGACCTGCTGCGCTTTTCCAGCAACACATTTCCAGCTCTAATAAAGATGTGACAGGCTTCATAATGTAAAGCAAAGAACTTTAGATTCCTGGATGCTGGAATCTGAAACAAAAACAGAAACTGTTGGAGAAACCTAACAGGTCTGGCAGCATGTGTGGAGAGAAACAGAGATAACTTTTCGATTCCAGTGACTCTTCTTCGCAACTGACTGAAAACGTTAACTCTGTGTGTCTCCCCTCAGATGTTGCCAGACTTTGAGTTCCTCCAACAACCTCTGTTTCTGAGGATGTTTCATCCTATGCACCTTTCCTTTTGCCCTCTCATTGTCACCAAACTCCTTTTTGAAATGTTGATGAAATCAGCGCCCACCATCTTTTCAGAACATTCCAGAAGGTAAAGACAACGAGAAGGACCATTCTTCCTCCGAGATGTTTCACCAATGACATTCAGTCTGTGATCACCAGTAATTGGCCCCATGCCAAAGGCAAGTCTTTCTTGTTTTACTCCATTGAGACTCTCTTCTCACTGATCATGTCTTCATTGCCTCTGTTCCAGGTGTAAGTCTCCAACAGTTTCCAACCTCTGCCGTAACTCCTTACATTTCTCTGGAATTTTCATCCTGAGAACCCTAATACCAAGAGTATTCCGAACTTGTGAGTAGCCAATTCCCACACGGATCAGCCACATCATCTGGAAGAGTGAATAAAACGTGCTTTCTACTGAGGGATAGTACAAGGGATTGGTGTGCACAGATTTGGGGGAAAGGCAGGAGATTGGTACCAGCAGCAGGCATGGTGGGCTGAATGGCCTCCTTCCCTGCCATAACAATTTTGTGATTCTGTTAGCGGGACCCAGGCAGGAATGAGAAGCAGGCGTATTCCTTCATTCAACAAAGTTATGGCCAACAGATTGTGTCCTCCTTCTTCCCTAACTCACTCCCCAAAGCCTTTGATTCCCCGACTACACTAGAATCTATCAAACTCCATTTTAAAAATATTCACCCACCCCGGGCCCCAACCCCGCACCTCCACCACTCACTGGGAAGGAGCATTCCAAAGACTCTCAAACATCTCAGACAAATACAATCCTCCTCATTGCCATCTCAAGTAGGAAATTCCTTACCTTTAAACCATTTCCCCCGGTCTAGATGGAGCTAAGAAGGGGATCCGCTTTGATCCCACTGAACGTAGGAACAGATTGAGCAGCTGAATGGCCTCTTCCTATTCACATATTTCTTTCTTTGTTTCACCACACCATTCTAAAAACATTTTATCATCCTTTTATTCAAAATTGAACATTGAGTGCGACAGTAAATATTGACTATCTTTTATGGCAGTGTATTAACCTCAATATATGCCGTAGAATTTGCAGGAATAATTGCACTTTCTATTTTCTTGACAAATCTTAGTGCTGCAGACTTCAGTTGTGTAAACAAACTTAGCTGGTCAATTCCACTGAGTTCCAATAAAGCTTCTATCGATGATACAGAGTTTGCAGAAAAGCATACAGGACACTGCGCGTGTGAAATGAAAGGAAAGTGTTAAAAAAAATCGAAGATGCTGTTCAAAACTTTTCCAAATCACATGTTCACCCACAACTGGAGTATCGTATTCAGCTCTGGGCTCTGCAACGCTCGAAAGATGGTCAGACCTTGGGGAGGGTGCAGAGGAGATGTACCAGAAAGGCAGAAGGGATCAGGGGTTTCAGTGAAAGTGGAGCGATTAAAGCACAGGAGATGAAAGCAGAGATTTAGTTGAGTTTTCAAAAGCCTGAGGATTCCCAATACGGTAAGTATGGAGAAACATCTCCAGCTGGGAGAAGGGTCAGGAATATGGATTTAGTGAAAGTACAAACATAGGAATTCGGAGAAGTCGGAATAGGACATTAAGCCCCTCCTTATGCTGGAAACGCGGATTCTCCTGTTCCTCAGATGCTGCCTGACCGGCTGTGCTGTTCCAGCACCACACTCTCAGCATTAAACCCCTCCAACTGCTCAACCCTTCAGGAGGATTATGGCTGATCGGATTGTCATATTCCCGAACTATTCCTGACACTGTTAGCCCGCCCCCTTGTTTAACACAATTCCATTCATCCCTGCTTTAAAAACATACACAGACTCTTAGAGTTGGACAAAAGGATGGTACAACATCAAGGGCCGAAGGGAATTCCAAAGACTCAATCCCCGTAGAGAGAGTAAGCACTTGCTCCATCTCTGTCTCAAATATCTTTTTCAAAAATATACTTTATTCATAAAATTATTTGGATCTCTATATAATTGGTCATGCCATTCTTGTGCACACATTACATTGCTTTACGTACCGACATCGAAATTTATTTTTCCTGTATACAACTCTGTACATTTACTATCCAGCTCTTCTGCTGAGGCGTCAGTGGAGCCCAAATGACTGCGTGGGCCCCCTGTTCTTCTTAGGCAGGCAGATGGTGGTCTTTCCCCACCGCGCCTTGGTGGCAGCTGCCCCAAGCTTCAGCACATCCCTCAACATGTGGTCCTGGACCTTGGAATGTGCCAGTCTGCAACACTCAGTCGGGGTCAACTCCTTCAGCTGGAAGATCAACAGGTTTCAGACCACCCAGAGAGTGTCCTTCACTGAGTTGATGATCCTCCAGGTGCAGTTGGTGTTCATCTCGGTGTGCGTCCTGGGGAACAGACCGTAGAGCACGGAGTCCCGCGTCACGGCGCTGCTCGGGACGAACCTTGACAAACACCACTGCATTCCTCTCCAGACTTCTTCTGCATAGGCACATTCCAAATAGGCAACCCTGACCCCTCGTTCTAGATTGTCCCACAACAGAAAATATCCTTTCCACATCCCCCCAGTCAAGATCCCTCAGGATCGGAGATGTTTCAATCCAGTTGCCTCTACACTTCCAAACTCAGATATAATTCCAACCTCTCCGACTTCTCCTTATAAGTAGATGCACTCATTCCAGTTATTAGTTACATGAAGCTTCTCTGAACTGCGCTCTAATGCATTAGATCCTTCCTTTAATGAGATAACCAGGACTGTACACGGTGCTCCAAATGCAGTTTCACTAGCACCCTGTATGAATGAAGCATAATTTCTTTACTTTAGTAATAAATTTTCTTTGCAATAAATTATAACATTGTCTTATCTTTCTTAATTACTTGTGTTCCTGCATTCCATCCTTTTGCACTTCATGGGCTAGTCACTCCGATCCCTCGGAAACGTCTCACCACTCAGATACTGTGCTGCTTTATGTCAAAGATATAAAATGGGCAAACTTGCCCTGTCAAAATGGGCAACTTCACCGAGTCCGACATTATCGTCTAACATTATATTCCATTTGCCATATCTTTAGTCATTCATTTACCTCTCTTTATTCCGTTGTAGCCTCCTGATATTCTCTTCACAACTCAATTTTCAACCAATCTTTGTGTCATCAGCATATTTGGCAACCATATCTTCTGACCCTTCATCTAAGTTATTTACATAAATCCCTCCACCTTTTCCCAGCTTCCTTCCAAAATATCCACGGCCCTTTAATATTCAGATACAATTCACTTCATGCACAGCCATGTCTCTGTAACAGTTATGAGCTCGTACTATTTGCACACTTAGTTCATCTGTTTTGTTTCAAAAATGTTGTGTTTAAATACAGAGCCATTAGATTTATCCATCTGCTCTTTCTGTAAATTCTAGTCTTATCTGTTGGCTGACTGCTAGATTCATACTCTATCCCTTCCTGTCATGGGCTGTTTATCATCTCCCACATTAATGCTTTTCTCTTTAGCCTTATCTCTACTCTTTGATTTACCACATCTTCTCAAATATGACCCTTTGACCGTACCTGCTTAAGATAATTGACAAGAAAAAGCCAGGAAGATGAGGAGACTGTTTTAACTCAGCAAGTTGTTGTGATCTGGAATTGGCCATTGAAAGGAGCTGGAGAAAGATTCAATCAGACGTTTTGCACCAATTGGCCAACTTCTGGGTGACCTCAGCGTGAACTTGATAGAACGATCATTATTGGCGCAGAAAGAGGTCAGCCATGTTATCAGAGACATGTGTATACCACATCTCCAAGTTCCCCTCACAGTGACCTCTCACCTTATCACCACTCACTCCCAGTCACTGAGTGTGACACTCAGGAGTCCCTGCTGAACAACACATGCTCCTTATACCACACAGAGTGTATCCTAGACCCCAACAGCTCAGCACCAAAAACCACCTCTACCCATTCCCACTCAGGATCATTATGCTTCCACCTTAAATCTGCATCCTTGGCTTTTTGACCCTTCTCCCAGTGGAACTCCTTTTCCAGATTTACTCCGTCAAAACGCCACCCTGGTTTTGAGCAT
This sequence comes from Chiloscyllium plagiosum, assembly GCF_037043375.1. Lineage (NCBI taxonomy): Eukaryota > Metazoa > Chordata > Chondrichthyes > Orectolobiformes > Hemiscylliidae > Chiloscyllium > Chiloscyllium plagiosum. The sequence goes on along the minus strand of NW_028270162.1, from coordinate 3,688,448 downwards.
CCCCATTAAACATACGGCAAATCTCCCTTTGACCTTCAGATGAAAGCAAAATACTGCAAATGCTGGAAATCTGTCATGAAAACAGAAATTGTACTGACTGGAACAAGGTCAGCAAGGTGCACCTCATAAAATAATGAGTTCCCTGATTGGGGCTGTTAACCTGGTCCAATTTAGGGGAGGTGAAGGCCCAGTGGTATTTATCACTCGGCTGTTAATCCAGAATGTTCTGAGGAGCCAGGTTGGAATCCCACCACAGCAGATGGTGTAATTGGAACTCAGTAAAATCTGGAATTAAGAGCCTAATGATGATCGTGAATCCATTGATGAGTGCTGGAAAAACCCATCTGGTTCATTAATGTTCTTTAGGGAAAGAATCTGCCATCCTTAGCTGATCTGGCCTACATGTGATTTCAGCACCTACAGCAATGGAGTTGACCTTTAACTGCTCCCTCGGTAATTAGGGATGGGCAACCCAGCAACACCCTCATCCTGGGAATAAATAAAAAGATCAGGGAGACCTGGCTGACAGATAGAAACAGGAATGTCAGAGGTTCTGTTCACTCTGAGAGCTGGCTCTGACGGAGCTGGACCAGTGTCAGGGACTCTCTACAAGTAAATAAATGGGGACTCAGTGATGGGATACCTGCCACTGTGGAGTTATCTCAGTGGTGACAACAAGGCAACTAATACTAATCGCATATAATTACACCATCCAGGAGGTCGAGTAGTAAATGCAGATACATTGAGCCACCTCCCACTATCAGATACAAAACTGGGGGTAATGCTGCTGGAAGAGTCCGTAATGGTCTTAAATTTTCTGGACACACTTCCAGTCACAGCTGACAACATCAGACTTTAGACACAGAAGGATCCAGTCCTGGCAAAACTGAAATAGTTAGTGGTAATGGAGGAACCAAAGCGTCACAGTCAGAACTGAAACCTTTCTGGGTCCAGAGAGACCAGATCACAGTAGAGGGTGGTATACTATTATGGTGAGCATGAGTGGTTGTTCTGAGCAAAGGTTACACCAGATACTGGCTGAACAGCACCAGCATCAGCCTGGCGTTTCCAAATATAGCTGTTGGTGAGAATTTATGTTTGGTGGCTAGGACTGTACACAGACATAGCCACGCTGGTAGGGCAGTATCCAGAGTGCCAACAAAGACAAACATTACTGCCAGCAACTCCCCCACATTCATGGGAGTGGACAGGTAACCCTGGACTCAGTTACATATCGATCATGAAGGCCCTTTCATAGATTCAATGCTCTTATTCGTTGTGGACACCCACTCAAAATGTGCACAGAGTTCATGGAGGGGCTGAATGGCCTACTCCTGCTCCTACTTATGCCTACTCCATCATTCAATGAGATCATGACTGATCTGATAATCCTCAACCCCACCTTCCTGCCTATTCTCCATAACCCTCAACTCTCTTCCTCATTCAACATCTGTCTAGATGAGCTAACGAGTTCCAACAGGGTCATTAATTTGTCATTCCCAGTTTTTGCAGACTCATCGCATGTAGCTATTCTGGTTCTAAGCCCATATACTTACTAACTGTAATGTGTGCTTCCTCTTAAGTTGAGGCTGATCTCACAAGAGGTGAATACGTCTCTCCAATTGTATGTAACTAACACTGGTGTATAGTGTAATAAATCTTTACTGTTTATCAACTCTGAGCCTGCCTGCTGCCAAAGCCTTCATGTGGGCCCCGGTTCCCACTTGGGACGAGTAATAGCAACAGGAAGTGAGAGCTGGTTCCAATGAATCTATTCAAAGCCTTTCAGTCGCATCAATATCATACAATGGCTCCTCAGAGCCTGAGGTTTTAATAACTCTGACCTGTCCACTTCAACCACAGTAATCCAAACGCTCAAGTCACTCCATAAACCAAACTGGATAATGAGGGCTGAGTCCCTCTCTGAAGAGTATTACAGGACTGGTTGTTATTCTAATCGGACTGTCCCATGGTCACTTTTACTAAGATCCACTGTTTGTTACAGATTGATTAGAAACTCAGTTCAAACTCTCAAAATGCCCGTAATGGCATATGAATTCAATCTTCGTCAACCATGAATCCAAGAGTATAATGACATCGCTGTGGTAAAATTGAAACACTTCGTTAAAAGCAAATGATACGTCCCACTTTAAGTAAAATTCAAACTGGGAGTTTAACTTTTAGGCAAGTGATCGAATCGAGGTCTTTAAAAATATGAATGTGTTAGACAGGGTCAATGTGAAGAGATCGGTGTGGGAGAATCTGAAACCAGAGCTGTCACTGCTGGATAGTTCCTACTCTGATGGGGAGAAAAATTATGAGAGAGAGAGAGAGAGAGCGCACCGTTAGAATGTGGCAGTGATAACCACCGACTGTGGTTTGCACAAGCAGCTTTAATGTGTTCAAAATGAATCCAGGCAAAATCCATGAGAGAAAGGGAACTGGTACGAGCTGCTGAAATGAGGCAAATGCAGTGAGAGGGGACACTTGTTTAGCATAAATCCAAGCACAGACTAGTTGGGCCGAGTGGCCTGATTCAGCATTGCATATTCTTTGTAGTGTTATGTTAAATCAAATCAATTTGTATTTAACATTTGTAAATCCAGGCCTAATGAGTCAGAGAGAGTGTGTGTGTGCGTGCGCACGTGTGCGTGTGTGAGTGAGTGAGTGAGTGTGAGTGAGTGTAAGTGAGAGTGTGTGTGTGTGAGAATATGTATGTGTGCGAGAGAATGTGTGTGTGCGCGAGCGTGTGCATGTGTGAGTGAGTGAGAGTGTAAGTGAGAGTGTGAGTGAGAATATATGTGTAGGCGCGCGCATGTGTGTGTGGGTGTGAGTGAGAGTGTGTGTGTGAGTGAGAATGTGTGTGCGCGCGCATGTGCGTGTTTGTGAGTGTGAGTGAGAGTGTGTGTGTGTGAGAGTGTGAGTGAGTGTGAGTGTAAGTGAGAGTGTGTGTGAGTGAGAATGTGTGTGCGCGCGCATGTGCGTGTGTGTGAGTGTGAGTGAGAATGTGTGTGTGAGTGAGAGTGTGAGTGAGTGAGAGTGTAAGTGGGAGTGTGTGTGAGTGAGAATGCGTGTGCGCGCGCATGTGCGTGTGTGAGTGTAAGTGAGAGTGTGTGTGAGAATGTGTGTGTGTGCGCGGGTGTGAGTGAGTGTGAGTGTAAGTGAGAATGTGTGTGCGCGCGCGTGAGAGAGAGTATGTTCAAAGGAACCAACTAGATTTAGATGGGATCTAGCTACTCTCACACAGGCTATTAATAGACATGTTGAGATCATCAGATATAGCCAACTATAGAAAGGCCTCACCAGCAGGTTGTCAGAAGTAACAAGCTCTGCAAGTACTCTGTAAATACTGAGGGATCCGAGAGCGAGAGGCACCAGCAAGGCTCAGAATTATTGGACAAAATAGATCAGGTTGGAGACAATTGGGGGACTGCAGTTCATTGCCAGGGGGGCCTGTGATACTGGTCAAAGCAGGCAGCTTCGATACCTGGCAGTGTCCTTACTCTGAGTGGACTCGGCATGTACAGAGGGAAACAGTGTAGTCCTGTCCTTCCATGTGCAGCTGAGTAAACATCCACATCGAAGCCTCTGCAGTTTGGGTCATGGCATCTCTGATTTATTGCTGATGACAATTTACATTTAAAGGAAGGGAGGATGAACAATGTGACTATCTTTTATTACATTTTACTGTTCAGTGTGTCAATTATTTTATGCTTCCAATAAAATCTTTACAGCCTAGCTTGTCTGACGATTGTTAAGCTGTCTTTCAAAGTGAGGCCAACTCATCCCGAACTGTACTGATCCATCATCTGTAACTTCATCCAGATCCAAATATGCACTGCTCAGCGCATTATTTAAAATATACTCAAGGAGGTGGGCATCACTGGTTGGACCCAGCATTTACTGCCTGTCCCTAGAGAAGGTGGGGGTGAGCTGCCTTCTTGACCCGCTGCAGTCCATGTGCTGTGGGTAGACCCACAATGCCCTGAGGGAGGGAATTCCAGGATTCTGACCCAGTGACACTGAAGGAACGGCGATATATTTCCAAGTCAGGATAGTGAGTGGCTCGCAGGGGAACTTGCAGGGGGTGGTGTTCCCATGTATCTGCTGCCCTTGTCCTTCTCGATGGAAGCGATCGTGGGGTTTGGAAGGTGCTGTTCTGAGGATCGTTGGTGAATTTCTGCAGCGTATCTTGTAGATGGTACACACTGCTGCTACTGAGGTACTACTGGTAGTGGGAGTGGATGTTTGTGGATGTGGGGCCAATCAAGCGGGGGTTGCTTTGTCCTGGATGGTGTTGAGCTTCTTGAGTGTTGTTGGAGCTGCCCCCATCCAGGCAGGTGGGGAGTATTCCATCACCCTCCTGACTTGTGCCTTGTAGATGGGATCAGGAGGTCAGTTATTTGCCGTAGTTGTAAACTCTCATCCTTGTTTCAGAATTTAGTTTCAAAGCTGAACTGCGCAGGGTGTGGTGTTTTACAAAAGGCACTCTGGAGTCTTTAGAATAAGTTACAACGGTTGTTAGAAATATGAGGCACTATATATTAAGTGGAGAGCATGTGACACAAACCATAAGGGAGAGTGAACGTTGGCAAGTGTAGAAGAAGCTGTAGCTGGGACTGAGGTATTGGGTGGAAGACAGTAGGAAATGACGCTGTGGTGATGATGTGGTGGGCCTGAACTCATTGACTGCTTCCAGTTGTCTTGCTCACCATGAGCAACCCCAGATTCCAATGACTTCACTCAGAAATGCTTGGAACTTTCCAGAATCCACCCAATAATCCTCTAGAACATTCCCAGGCACATTTGACAAAGCAACAAGAATATCTATCCTGACAAGCCACAGTAATAATTTAGCAATTACAATTACCAGTTGCTGTTACTGGGTCTGTCAATGAGCCAAGACAGCCTCAAAGTGAAAACTGTCTCATCAGAGTGAAAAGGGAAAGAATATTCCACATTGTATTTCAGCTGAATCTGTAAAATAATTTTCATTCATAGAGTATCTTTAACATAGTAAATAGCCCCAGGTTACCTGACAGTCACAAAGTAAGGATACAGGGTGGGCTATTAGGGACTGAGATGGGGAGTCTGTGGAATTCTCTGCCACAGAAACCATTTGATGTAGCTAAGGAGCAGTGCTCTGAAAGCTAGTGCTTCCAAATAAACCTGTTGGACTATAACCTGGCGTTGTGTGATTTTTAACATTTTAACACCCCAGTCCAACAGCGGCTCCTCCATGTCAGAGTTAGATATAGTTCTTGGGAACAAAGAGTCTGGGGAGAATATGGGATCAAGGGACTGGGTTGGATGATCAGCCATGATCCACATCCTGGTGGAACAGGCTCGAAGGGCTGAATGGCCTCATCCTTGTTTCTATTTTCTATGTGGCTTCATGATTCAAAGGACCGATTATCAAACGAAGTGTGATGTAAAGAGATATTATGGTAGTTAACCCCAAAGTGTGTTCAAAGAGGTTGGTTTAACAGTGTGTCATAAAGGAGAAAGCGAGGGAGAGAGGGGATGGACTGAGGGAGGAGCTCCAGGGGTTCAGAACCAAAGGCATGACCACACACAGAGCGATCACAATGTGGGGTGCACAAGGGGTCAGAATTCAACTAGTGCTGGGGTTTCTGAGGGCTCCCAGGCTGAGAGAGAGGGATACAGAAGGCTGAAAGGCCAGAGAGGAATTTGCCAGGGGGAGGCAATAGCCAAGGGGTAGACTACTAATCCAGAAATGCAGCGAATGTTCTGGGAAACTGGGTTCAAATCCCGGCATGACAGATGGTGGAGTTTGAATTCAATAAAGAAAAGATATCGGAAATTGTGAATCTACTGAAAACCATGACTCCGTTGTCATTTGTTGGAAAGCCCGTCTGATTCACTAATGTCCTTCAGGGAAGGAAACCTGCCATCCTTACCTGGTCTGGCCTGGATGTGACAGCAGTGTGGTTGATTCTCAGTTGCCCTCTGAAATGGCCCAGCGAGCCACTCAGTTGTACCAATCACTACAAACTCTTAAAGAAATAAAACCAGACAGATCACCTGGCATTGACCTAGGCACTGGAAAAGAAAACGGCAGAAACAGCCCTGTCGACCCTGGAGGGCCCTCCTCACTACCATCTGGGGGCTAATGCCAACACTGGGAAAGCTGTCTCACAGACTGGGCAAGAACAGCCGGACATAGTCATACTGACAGAATCCTACCTTACAGACAATCTCCCAGAGCCCACCATCCCCATCCCTGGATGTGTCCTGTCCCACAGGCAGGACAGACCCGGCAGAGGGGGCAGCAGTGAGATACAGTCAACATTGGCTCTGGACCCCATGAAGTCTCATGGCTTCAGGTTAAACATGGACAAGGAAACCTCCTGCTGATTACCAGGTACCGAGCTCCCTCGGCTGATGAATCAATGCTCCTCCCTGTTGAACAACACTTGCAGGAAGCACTGAGGGTGGAAAGGGCACAGAATGTATCTGGCTGGGGGATTTCACTGTCCACCACCAAGAGTGGCTGGGCAGCAGCATTACTGATCGAGCTGGTCGGGTCCTAAAGGACAGAGCTGCTGGACTGGGTCTGTGGCAGGTGGGGAGGGAACCAACAAGAGGGAACAACATACCTGACCTCATCCTCACCAATCTGCTGGCTGCAGATATATCTGTCCATGACAGTATCGGTAAGAGTGACCAACACGCAGTCCTTGTGGAGACAAAGTCCCACCTTCACATTGAGAATGCCCTCCATCGTGTTGTGTGACACCATCACCGTGTTAAATGGGACAGACTTCAAACAGATCTAGCAACTCCAGACTGGGCATCCATGAGGTGCTGTGGGCCATCACCAGCAGAAGTGTACTCCAGCACAGTCTGTAACCTCATGGCCCACTCAACCATTCCCATCAAGCCAGAGGATCAACCCTGGTTTAATGGAGAGAGCAGGGGGGGCTTGCCAGGAGCAGCACCAGGCAGACCCGAAGGTGAGGTGCCAACCCGGTGAAGATACCAAACAGGACTATTTACATGTCAATCAGCATAAGGAGTAAGTGATAGACAGAGCTGAGTGATCCCACAACCAACAGATCAGATCTAATCTCTGCGTCCTGTCACATCCAGTCGTGAATGGTGGGGGACAATTAAACAACTCACTGAAGGAAATATCCATCTCCTCAATGATGGAGGAGCCCAGCACATCAGTGTAAAAGGTAAGGCTGAAGCTTTCACAGCAATCTTCAGCCAGAAGTGCCGAGTGGGTGATCCATCTCGGTCTCCTCCAGTGCTCCCCAGCATCACAGATACCAGGCTCCACCCAATTCAATTCACTCCACGTGATATCAAGAAATGGTTGGAGACACTGGATACTGCAAAGGCTATGGGCCCTGACAATATTCTGGCAATTGTACTGAAGACAATGCTGGGCAGCAGCATTACTGATCGAGCTGGTCGGGTCCTAAAGGACAGAGCTGCTGGACTGGGTCTGTGGCAGGTGGGGAGGGAACCAACAAGAGGGAACAACATACCAGAACTTGCCGCTCCCCTGAGCCAAGCTGGTCCAGTGCAGTTACAACCCTGGCATCTACCCGACAATGTGGTAAATTGCCCAGGTATGTCCTATAGATGTGGACAGTCCAATAAAGGATGATGCCATATTGGATTGGTACTGGGGAATGAACCCAGCCAGGTGTTAGATTTGTCGGTAGGAGAGCACTTTGGTGATAGTGACCATAATTTGGTTATGTTTACAATAGTAATGGACAGGGATAGGTATATACTGCAGGGGAAGAGGTATAACTGGGGGAAAGGCAATTATGATGCAATTAGGCAAGATTTAGGATGCATAGGATGGGGAAGGAAACTGCAGGGGTTGGGCACATTAGAAATGTGGAGCTTACTCATGGAACAGCTCCTGCGGGTCCTTGATAAGTATGTACCTATCAGGCAGGGAGGTTGAGAGAGGGAGCCGTGGTTTATGAAAGAAGTTGAAGCTCTTGTCAAGAGGAAGAAGGCGGCTTATGTGAGGATGAGGCATGAAGGCTCAGTTAGGGGGCTTGAGAGTTATAAATTAGCCAGAAAAGATCTAAAGGGAGGACTAAGAAGAGCCAGGAAGGGACATGAGAAGTTGTTGGTGGATAGAATCAAGGAAAACCCTAAAGCCTTCTATAGGTATATCAGGAATAAAAGAATGACTAGACTAAGATTAGGGCCCATCAAAGACAGTAGTGGGAAGGTGTGTGTGGAATCTGAGGACATAGGGGAAGCCCTTAATGAATACTTTTCCTCAGTGTTCACATTGGAAAAGGGCAATGTTAGTGAGATACAGGCTACAGGGTTAGATGGGATTGAGCCGAAAATGTGTTGCTGGAAAAGAGCAGCAGGTCAGGCAGCATCCAAGGAACAGCAGAATCAACATTTCGGGCACAAGCCCTTCTTCAGGAAACAAGGGCTGAAGAAGGGCTTGTGCCCGAAACATCGATTCTCCTGCTCCTTAGATGCTGCCTGACCTGCTGCGCTTTTCCAGCAACACATTTTCAGCTCTGATCTCCAGCATCTGCAGTCCTCACTTTCTCCTCCTCGATGGGATTGAGGTTGATAAAGAGGTTTTAGCAATTTTGGAAAATATGAAAATGGATAAGACCCTGGGGCCAGATGGAATTTATCCTCGGATTCTCTGGGAAGCCAGGGAGGAGATTGCAGAGCCCAGCTTCGATCTTGGTTATCATTGTCATTAGGAATAGTGCCAGAAGACTGGAGGACAGCAAATGTTGTTCCCTTGTTAAAGAAGGGGAGTCGGGACCACCCTGGGAATTATAGACCAGTGAGCCTTCCTTCGGTTATGGGTAAGGTGTTGGAAAAGGTTACAACAGATAGGATTTACGACCATCTGGAGAGGAATAATTTGATTCGGGATAGTCAACACGGTTTTGTGAAGGGAAGGTCATGCCTCACTAACCTTATTCAGTTCTTCGAGAAGGTAAAGCGGTTGATGTGGTGTATATGGATTTCGGTAAGGCTTTTGATAAGGTCCCACATGGTAGGCTATTGCACAAAATAAGGAGTTTCGGGATTAAAGGTGATTTAGGGTTTGGATCAGATATTGGCTAGCTGAAAGAAGGCAGAGGGTGGTGGTTGATGGGAAATGTTCACCCTGGAGTTCAGTTACTACTGAGATACTGGAAGGATCTGTTTTGGGGCCACTGCTGTTTGTCATTTTTATTGGTAGGAGGATTGAATTTTGGAGCCACGAGGTCATGCTTCAGCTGTACAAGACACTGGTGCGGCTGCACCTGGAGTATTGTGTACAGTTCTGGTCACCGCATTATAGGAAGGATGTGGAAACTTTGGAAAGGGTGCAGAGGAGATTTACTAGGATGTTGCCTGGTATGGAGGGAAGGTCTTACAATGAAAGGCTGAGGGACTTGAGGCTGTTTTCGTTAAAAAGAAGGTTGAGAGGTGACTAAATAGAGATGTATAAGATAATCAGAGGGATTGATAGGGTGGACAGGGAGAGCCTTTTTCCTCGGATGGTGAAGGCTAACATGAGGGGGCATAGCTTTAAACTGAGGGGTGATAGATATGGGACAGATGTCAGGGGTAGTTTCTTCACTCAGAGAGTAGTAAGGGTGTGGAACGCAACAGTAGTAGACTCACCGATGTTAAGGGCATTTAAATGGGTATTGGACGTACATATGGATAATAATGGAACGGTATAGGTTTGATGGGCATCAGATTCATTTTGCAGGTCAGCACAACATCGAGGGCCAAAGGGCCTGTACAGTGCTGTAACGTTCTATGTTCTATGTTCTCATCCAACCCAGCCAACCCCTGCCCCATCAGTGTACTCTTGATCATCAGTAAAGTGATGGAAGGGGTTGATGACAGGGCTACCAAGCAGCACCTGCTCAGCAATAACCTGCTCAGTGACACCCAGTTTGGGTTCCCCCAGGGTCACTCAGCTCCTGACCTCATTACAGCCTTGGGTCAAACATGGACAAAAGAGCTGAATTCCAGAGGGGAGGGGAGAGGGACAGCCCTTAACATCGAGGCTGCATTCGACCAGGTATGGCATCAAGGAGCCCTGGCTACACTGGCATCAGTGGATATCAGGGACAAACTCTCTGCTGGTTGGAGTCATACCTGACACATAGGAAGATGGTTGTGGTTGTTGGAGGTCAGTCATCTCAGCTCCAGGACATCTCTGCAGGAGTTCCTCAGGGTAGTGTCCTACGTCCAACCACCTTCAGCTGCTTCATCAATGACCTTCCCTCCATCAGAAGGTCAGAAGTGGGGATGTTCGCCGATGATTGTACAATGTTCAGCATCATTCACAGCTCCTCAGACACTGAAGGAGTCTATGTTCAAATGCAACAAGATCTGGACAATATCATGGTCTTGGGTTGACAAGTGGCAAATAGCATACATGCCACACAAATGCTCGGCTGTGACCATCCATAAGAGACAATCTAAACACCGCCCAATGACCTTCAATAGTGCTATCACCACTGATTTGCCCACTATCAACATCTTCGGGTTATCATTGACCAGACACTCAATAGATTTGCCATATAAACACACTGGCTACAAGAATAAGTTGGAGGCTGGAATACTGCAGCAAGTAACTCCCCTCCTGACTCCCCAAAGCCTGTCCACCATCTACAAGGCACAAGTCAGGAGTGTGATGGAATACTCCCCACTCGCCTGGATGGGGGCAGCCCCATCGACACTCAAAAAGCTCGAACACCATCCAGGATACAGCAGCCCCCACCTGATTGGTCCCATATCCACTACATCCAATCCCTTCACCACCAATGCTCAGTAGTAGCAGCAGTGTGTCTATCAACAAGATGCACTGCAGAAATTCACCAAAGATCCTCAGACAGCACTTTCCAAACCCACAACCGTTTCTTTTTAGAAGGAAAAGGGCAGCAGATACATGGGAACACCACCCCCTGTATACCCCTCCAAGCCCCTCCCCATCCTGACTTGGAAATATATCACCGTTCCTTCAGTGTCACTGGGTCACAATCCTGGAATTCACTCCCTAAGGGAATTGTGGATCTATCCACAGCACATGGACTGCAGTGGTTCAAGAAGGAAGCTCACCCCCACCTTCTCAAGGGGCAACTAGGGACGGGCAATAAATGCTGGGCCCAGTCAGTGATGTCGACACCTCACAGTGAATGAAAAAAACACAACAATGAGAATTTTCAAATGGAGGAACTGCCAAGTTTGGGAAGTAGTGGGAGTTAGTGAGAATACGGATGAGGTGTGGACAGAACATGGTACATGTTAGACTCAGACAATGGAGTACCACAGAGGGTGGGTAATGAGAGGTCAGCCAAGAGAGTAATGAAAAGGTTGTGACTGGAGTGACAGATAGACAGGGCAGTGAAGGAGGCTTTCAGGATGCTAGCTTTCATTAGTCAGAACACGGAGTATTGGAGATGGGGGATGTCTTGTTGAAGCTGTACAAGATGTTGGTGACGCCACATTCTGGTGCAGTTCTGGTCGCCCTACTATAGAAAGGATATTATTAAACTAGAAATAATGCAGAATAGATTTACTGGGATGCTACCAGGACAGGAAGATTTGAGTTATAAGGAGAGGTTGGGTAGGCTGGGACTTTTACCCTTGGAGCATAGGAGACTGAGGGGTGACCTTATAAAGGTTTATAAAATTATGTAGATACCAACAGCTTTTCCCCACAGGAGGGGAGTCTAAAACTAGAGGCAGAGGTTTAAGGAGAGAGGTACAAAAGGGTCCAGTGGCAATTTTTCACACAGAGGGTGGGGAGTGTCTGGAACAAGCTGCCAGAAGCAGTGGTGGAGGAGAGTTCCATTTTGTCATTTCAGAAACGTTTAGACAGGGACATGGATGGGATAGGTACGGAGAGATATGGACCAAACACAGGCTAATGGGATTAGATTAATTGTGAAAACTGGGCAGCAGAGCAGGTTGGGCTGAAGGGCCTGTTTCCATGTGGCAAATCTCTATGACTCTAAATGGGAATCCTCTCCGCACGAGGGTGAGGGGAATAAGGATCAAACCAATCTTCAGCTTCTTGGTAAAGGTTTCTAACGTCACAACAATACAGACAAAATGTACAAGAAGCAGTTATGTCAAGAGGTGACCGAGAGGTTGGTGAAGGGGAAGGAGGAGATGCAGCAAGGTTGAGGGAGGGAGCTCCAGAGTTGAGGGAGCCAGTGACTGCAGGTGCAGCTGCCAACAGCGATCCAGTGTCTGACTGGCACAACACAGGGAGCTGATGAAATATTGTCACCTCACCAGGAATGTGACACCCTCAGGACCAGGGAGGATACCTCCCCACAATATACCCCTCCTGGGCATCTTGAAAGAAGCCCAAGGGATTATCAGTCTTGTTTGATATCAGCAGGAGAGTTGGATCAGAGTGACCACTCAGGTAAACACGTCCATTTCATTTACATTTGGCAATAAGCCAGCTACAGATTTCTAAAAGCAGTGACTGGTGGTTACGTTTCTCCAGTCCAAAACCAAATCCACAATTCCCACAAGAATCCACAACCACAAACTAACAGTAAAGTTAAATTATACTGCCTGGGGGTAGATTATCCAATGGTGATCACTGCCAGATGGAGATCCCACAAAGGGGCCTCTACTTGGGAAAATATAAATCACAGTGTTTTTCACATGACCTGGACTGTAAGGACACACCATTTTAAAAGGTGAGTAATTGAAGGAAGCCAATCAGCCCCTCTAGTTCACCTTTCCTATACAAAGCTTGTCTTCCCCATCATAACATCTGATTGGCACTGGGGGCCTCCAGGGACCTTCCCACCACACACTGTCTACTCCTGGTTCTGTCAATCTTCCAGTTAATATTGCCTACAGTACAATATTGTTAGGCACATAGGAGTAATACCTTCTGAGCCACTCAGCATGCTGACTTGGAAATATATCACCACACTTGGTCAAAATCCTGGAATTCCCTCCCTCAGGGCATTGTGGGTCTACCCACAGCACATGGACTGCAGCGGTTTAAGAAGGCAGCTCTCTCCCACTTTCTCAAGAGGCAACTAGGGATGGGCACTGAACTAGGGACTGGTCCTTAAAAACTGCACTTGCATATATTTAATTGACAGTCAAATACTTTAAAGCATCCTAAGGATGTGAAAGATGCTGTACGACGATAAATAGCATGTAAACAATTGAGAATTTAACCATCATATGATCTGTGGATTTTAACACAAATACAGTAGATCTTTCACTCCTTTCCTGAGGAAATCTATATTTTACAAAGTGTCATCTTGATTTGTGTCCCGGAATAGTCATAAATTATGCAATATTTTTATTATTTTATGCTTAATTTAATCTTAATGTGAGTTACATTTTCAGATCTCCAGCACCCATAGTGCTTTATCTGTGATGTTACAAATTACACTGACTTGTTTAATCTGTATCATCATCATTATTCCACACCTATCCCCAGGATGGTTTTTCAATAAACAAGTTCTTTAACTGTTTATTTATGTAAATCAGTCCTTTCCCCTTTCCACATGAAGGGAGTACTCCTGTGTTCAGTCGTGAACTCAACCTAAACGTTCTGCTTAAACCAAGATGCAAATAGGAATGATAGACTTTTCAAAATCCCACCTGTCCCAGGAGCTGGATGTTGGGATACTGGCTGGATAGCACAGGAGTCAGTAGCATACCCACAGCCCCAGATTCTGCTGAGGAGGATGTTTACCGCACAGATTGTGTCAGTATTTTCAATAAGTCTAGGGAGGTTGCACCAGCAGCCTGTAGTCTCTAGCACTGGGTTCCATAGGACTCAATGCAAATCTCTGTTTTAGCTAAAACATTCTTTTTTTATTCTTTCATGGGACAAGGTGAGTCAAAGATTCATTGCCCATCCCTGATTTCCCCTTGGATAGTGTGACTTGCTCAGCCATTTCAGAGGGAAGTTAATTATCAACCCCCCCACATTGCTGTGGGTCTGGAGTCACAGGTAGGTCAGACGCAGGTGGGAAAGGTAGATGGTGTAGATAAAGGGGAACAGGAGAAAGTGAGGACTGCAGATGCTGAAGTTCAGAGTGGAGAGTGTGGTGCTGGAAAAGCACAGCAGGTCAGGCAGCATCCGAGGAGCAGGAGGAACCTTTCCTGATGAAGGGCTTATGCCAGAAACATTGATTTTCCTGCTCCTCGGATGCTGCCTGATAAAGGGGAATGGTTGGATTTCCGGGAGGTATTTGGTAAGGTCATGCATCAACAGTCATTGTGAAAACTGAAAACTCATGGTGTAGGGGTACGATATCAACACAGACCGATGACTGGCTGGTCAACAGTCAAGCAGGGAGTAGATATTAATGGGTAATTTTCCGTTTGTCTTTCCAAAGTGAGGAATGTGCTACACAGGGGTTAGTTTGGACACTTTGATTGTCTACAATTTAGATAATGACTTGGATGAAGCGACAGGAGGTAACAGAAGCATAATTTACTGATGTTTCAAAGATAGGTCAAAGGTAAAAAGTGAAAGAACGGTGGATGCTGGAGATCAGAAACAAAAACAGAAATTACTGGAAAAGCTGAGCTGGTCTGGCAGCATTCGTGAAGAGAAATCAGAGTTAATGTTTCAGGTCCTGTATAAGTCAAAAGTAAGTTGCAAAGGGGATATGTGGAGCTGACAAAAGGATATATAAGAGAGTGGACAGAGAGTGGACAGAGATGTACCAAATGAAGGGCAATGTGGGAATATGTGGTACTGTCGATTTTAACAGGGAGAATAAAAAAAGAAGCTTTTATAGGAATAAGGAGAGATTGTGGAGATCTAAGATACAGAGCAATCTGGATGTCTTGCTGGTCACAAATGGTTAGTTTGCAGGTACAGCAAGTAGGAGAAAGTGAGGACTGCAGATGCTGGAGACCAGAGTTGAAAAGTCTCGAGAAATGTCGATTCTCCTGCTGCTCGGATGCTGCCTGGCCTGCTGCGCTTTTCCAGGTACAGCACGTAATCAGGAAAACTAATCGAATGTTATTATTTACTGAGAGCAGATTTTTAAAAATAATTATTAACGGGATGTGAGCATCGCTGGCATTTATTACTGTCCTTGAGAAGGTGGGGGTGAGCTGCCTTCTTGAACCGCTGCAGTCCATGTGCTGTGGGTAGACCCACAATGTCCCTTTAGGTGGGAATTCCAGGATTTTGATCCAGTGACAGTGAAGGAACAGCGTTATATTTCCAAGTCAAGATGGGAAGTGGCTCAGAGGGGAACTTGCAGGGGCTGGTGTAGAGAAGAAAGTGAGGTCTGCAGATGCTGGAGATCAGAGCTGGAAATGTGTTGCTGGAAAAGCGCAGCAGGTCAGGCAGCATCCAGGGAACAGGAGAATCGACATTTCGGGCATAAGCCCTTCTTCAGGAAGGGCTTTCCTGAAGAAGGGCTTATGCCCGAAACGTCGATTCTCCTGTTCCCTGGATGCTGCCTGACCTGCTGCGCTTTTCCAGCAACACATTTCCAGCTCTGGTGTAGAGAAGTAGTGCGTCATGCTTCAGTTAAACAAAGCAACCACATCTAACATCTTATTCCTTATTTAAACATGTAAATGTGTCAGAAACGGTTCAGAGAAGGTTTACCAGACTGATACCTGGAATGAGCGGGGTATCGAGGAAAGGTTGGATAGGCTTGGTCTGTATCCTCTCGAGTTTAAAAGTGTCAGAGGGGACTGAATTCAAACATCTAAAATCCTGAGGAGACTTGAGCGGGTGGATATATAAAGGATGTTTCTTCTTGTCACTATTTAAAAATAAGCAATCTCTGATTTAACTGTTCGTAAAAAGGCAGCGGAAGCCGAGTCTGTGAATATTTTTCAAGACACGGAAGATAAACTCTTGACAAGAGTCTTGACAGAGCAGCACGCTCAGCTCAGTGGTCAGCACTGCTGCCTCACAGCGCAAGGGATCCAGCTTTGATTCCACCCTCAGGGAACTGACTGTGTGGAGTTTGCACATTCTCCCCGTGTCTGCGTGGGTTTCCTCCAGGTGCTCCGATTTCCTTGCACATTCCAGGCGGATTGGCAATGTTGAATTTCCCATTGTGTCCAGGGATGTGTAGGCTAGACGATTAGGATCCCAGGAATAGGGTCAGGGCTGCGTTTGGTAGGGGTGCTCTTTGGCGGGTCGGTGTGCACCCGATGGGTAAATGGCCTCCTTCCGCACTGTAGGGATTCTATGAAGTGAGAGGGTGAAAGGTCATCAAGAATCAGTGGGAAAGTGCAGTGATCAGGTGAGCAGGTGAATGGTGAAGTTTGAGAGATTGGGTCCTGCTCACTCCCTGAATGGGAACTCAGTAGATGTTTACAATAATCAACAAGAGCTGCCCTGGGTCATCATCACGGAGACTAACTTTCAATCCCAGAATCCATTCACTGAATTGAAATTCTACCCACTGTTCCATGTGCCCCACAGCACCATTCTGAGTGCCTACATTCCAATGACATGACTACTACCCAGCAGCTCCCGAACCAGTAACAACGGAAAAGAGATTTACCAAAGATTACTTGCTCCAGAAAAGAGCAGACTGAGGGTGACCTATTGGAGATTGTTAATATTGTGTAAGGTTTCAGCAGCGCAGAAGTATCATAGAATCACTACAGATTGGAAACAGGCCCTTTGGCCCAACAAGTTCATGCTGAACCTCTGAAGAGTAACCCACCCAGACTCATTCCCCCTACCTTATTTCTCTATATTTACCCTCTTTGCACCTGTGAGAATGAGGGCACACCAATCTAAGAAATAAATCCAATCAGGAAAAACCTCTTTATCCAGGAATGGTGAGAATGCGGAACTCAATCCCACTGGGAGTGGCCAAGGGGTGATAGATGAAAGAGTGAATCATTATCAATTAAAGGGGGTAGCTGGATAAACACGGGGGGAGAAAGGAGCAGAAGAATATTCTGAAATGGTGAGGATGAGGGTTGGAGAGGCTGGAGGGGCACAATCACAGAGGGGGACTGTGACAGTGACAGTGACACTGACACTGAATCAGTGACAGTGAATCGAGGTAAGTGAAGGTTGAAGTGACCAGTGAAATCTCTCCCATGTCTACATTTCCCAGCATCAAGCTTTGAGAACAGCATAGATATGAGCACCATTCAACATGGGAATATAGCCCTGAATGTGACACCAATAAACACACCAGAGATAAAGCTAGTGAAGAATCTATCACAAGGTGACAAGGTGTAATCACAGTTATTGAGAGGACTGATTATTACAGATATCATTTGGGAACAACACTGAGACCTATGCTACCATTTCTATTTGGGTGGATGTCAGCGTCTGATTTATCCTCAATTGACCGGTATGCCATCTTAATAATCAAAAAGTGCATTCCATCAATCTGTTTCCTGTCTCAGAAACATCATTCCTTTAAGAAAGCGGTCAAGCGTGTATATGAATGCCCTGATTAAGGATTGGCTCAAGCAGTTCCCCATTACAATCAGGACATGCACTACTTCTCAAATTAATGCAGATCTCCATAATCCAGGGGCATTAGGGAGACTGTAACTGGAGGAGAGTTGGATTCAGAGATTTTTGGCTTTCCACTTTCTATAACAACATAAAGCAGTGACAGTTCTTTGACTCCTGTGTTATAGCTTTAAAACTCAGTTACCATAGTAACTGATTTAATATGCAAAGGAAGAGCCACAGATTGATACGGAGAACAAAGAAACCTCACGGAGGAGAACACAGGGACCGAGGAAATATGGGCAGGAGGAGGCCATTCAGGTCTCAACCCTGCCTCACCGGTCAATAACATCTGATGGTGGACTGAACATCAACCCTGCTCCACTCAATTTGGCCATCCAGCTCCGTCCACTGCTTTCACCCACACACCATTTCATCCCTAAGAACTACGTCCAACTCCTTCTTAGAAACATTCTCAATATCCTTCTGTGGCAGAGAATTCTCCAGCCCATTCTCCATTAAGAGACCATGATCCATAAGATGACAAGACAGAGGTGCAGAATTAAGCCAGTCAGCCCATCAAGTCTGCAATGTTCTCTCGGTCCAGATGCTGCCTGCCTTACTGTGTCCCTCTCCCTCCTGCTGCTGCCTGCCTTGCTGTGTCCCTCTCCCTCCTGATACTGCCTGCCTTGTGGTGTCCCTCTCCCTCCTGATGCTGCCTGCCTTGCTGTGTCTCTCTCCCTCCTGATGCTGCCTGCCTTACTGTGTCCCTCTCCCTCCTGCTGCTGCCTGCCTTGCTGTGTCCCTCTCCCTCCTGATACTGCCTGCCTTGTGGTGTCCCTCTCCCTCCAGATGCTGCCTGCCTTACTGTGTCCATCTCCCTCCTGATGCTGCCTGCCTTTCTGTGTCCCTCTCCCTCCTGATACTGCCTGCCTTGCTGTGTCCCTCTCCCTCCTGATGCTGCCTGCCTTGCTGTGTCCCTCTCCCTCCTGATGCTGCCTGCCTTGCTGTGTCCCTCTCCCTCCTGATGCTGCCTGTCTTGCTGTGTCCCCTCTCTCACCTGATGCTGCCTGCCTTGCTGTGTTCCTCTCCCTCCTGATACTGCCTGCCTTGCTGTGTCCCTCTCCCTCCTGATACTGCCTGCCTTGCTGTGTTCCCTCTCCCTCCTGATACTGCCTGCCTTGCTGTGTCCCTCTCCCTCCTGATACTGCCTGCCTTGTGGTGTCCCTCTCCCTCCTGATGCTGCCTGCCTTGCTGTGTCCCTCTCCCTCCTGATGCTGCCTGCCTTGCTGTGTCCCTCTCCCTCCTGATACTGCCTGCCTTGCTGTGTCCCTCTCCCTCCTGATACAGCCTGCCTTGCTGTGTCCCTCTCCCTCCTGATACTGCCTGCCTTGCTGTGTTCCCTCTCTCTCCTGATGCTGCCTGCCTTGCTGTGTCCCTCTCCCTCCTGATACTGCCTGCCTTGCTGTGTCCCTCTCCCTCCTGATACTGCCTGCCTTGCTGTGTCCCTCTCCCTCCTGATACAGCCTGCCTTGCTGTGTCCCTCTCCCTCCTGATACTGCCTGCCTTGCTGTGTTCCCTCTCTCTCCTGATGCTGCCTGCCTTGCTGTGTCCCTCTCCCTCCTGATACTGCCTGCCTTGCTGTGTTCCTCTCCCTCCTCATGCTGCCTGCCTTGGTGTGTCCCTCTCCCTCCTGATGCTGCCTGCCTTGCTGTGTCCCTCTCCCTCCTGATACGGCCTGCCCTGCTGTGTACCTCTCTCCCCTGAAGCTGCCTGCCTGCCTTGCTGTGTCCCTCTCCCTCCTGATGCTGCCTGCCTTGCTGTGTCCCTCTTCCTCCTGATACTGCCTGCCTTGTTGTGTACCCCTCCCTCCTGATACTGCCTGCCTTGCTGAGTTGCCCCTCCCTCCTGACGCTGCCTGCCTTGCTCTGTTCCTCTCCCTCCTGATGCTGCCTGCCTTGCTCTGTTCCTCTCCCTCCTGATACTGCCTGCCTTGCTGTGTCCCTCTCCCTCCTGATACTGCCTGCCGTGCTGTGATCCTCTCCCACCTGATGCTGCCTGCCTTGCTGTGTTCCCTCTCCCTCCTGATACTGCCTGCCTTGCTGTGTCCCTCTCCCTCCTGATACTGCCTGCCTTGCTGTGTCCCTCTCCCCCTCTGATGCTGCCTGCCTTGCTGTGTCCCTCTCCCTCCTGATGCTGCATGCCTTGCTGTCTCCCTCTCCCCCTCTAATGCTGCCTGCCTTGCTGTGTTCCCTCTCCCTCCTGATGCTGCCTGCCTTACTGTGTTCCCTCAACCTCCTGATGCTGCCTGCCTTGCTGTGTTCCCCAACCTCCTGATGCTGCCTGCCTTGCTGTGTCCCTCTCCCTCCTGATACTGTCTGCCTTGCTGTGTCCCTCTCCCTCCTGATACTGCCTGCCTTGCTGTGTCCCTCTCCCTCCTGATACTGCCTGCCTTGCTGTGTTCCCTCTCCCTCCTGATACTGCCTGCCTTGCTGTGTTCCCTCTCCCTCCTGATACTGCCTGCCTTGCTGTGTCCCTCTCCCTCCTGATACTGCCTGCCTTGCTGTGTTCCCTCTCCCTCCTGATGCTGCCTGCCTTGCTGTGTTCCTCTGCCTCCTGATGCTGCCTGCCTTGCTGTGTCCCTCTCCCTCCTGATACTGCCTGCCTTGCTGTGTCCCTCTCCCTCCTGATACTGCCTGCCTTGCTGTGTCCCTCTCCCTCCTGATACTGCCTGCCTTGCTGTGTTCCCTCTCCCTCCTGATGCTGCCTGCCTTGCTGTGTTCCCTCTCCCTCCTGATGCTGCCTGCCTTGCTGTGTCCCTCTCCCTCCTGATGCTGCCTGCCTTGCTGTGTCCCTCTCCCTCCTGATACTGTCTGCCTTGCTGTGTCCCTCTCCCTCCTGATGCTGCCTGCCTTGCTGTGTCCCTCTCCCTCCTGATACTGCCTGCCTTGCTGTGTCCCTCTCCCTCCTGATGCTGCCTGCCTTGCTGTGTCCCTCTCCCTCCTGATGCTGCCTGCCTTGCTGTGTCCCACTCCCTCCTGATGCTGCCTGCCTTGCTGTGTCCCTCTCCCTCCTGATACTGCCTGCCTTGCTGTGTCCCTCTCCCTCCTAATGCTGCCTGCCTTGCTGTGTCCCTCTCCCTCCTGATACTGCCTGCCTTGCTGTGTCCCTCTCTCTCCTGATGCTGCCTGCCTTGCTGTGTTCCTCTCCCTCCTGATACTGCCTGCCTTGCTGTGTTCCCTCTCCCTCCTGATGCTGCCTGCCTTGCTGTATCCCTCTCCCTCCTGATGCTGCCTGCCTTGCTGTGTCCCTCTCCCTCCTGATGCTGCCTGCCTTGCTGTGTTCCTCTCCCTCCTGATACAGCCTGACTTGCTGTGTCCTTCTCCCGCCTGATACTGCCTGCCTTGCTGTGTCCCTCTCCCTCCTGATACTGCCTGCCTTGCTGTGTCCCTCTCCCTCCTGATACTGCCTGCCTTGCTGTGTCCCTCTCCCTCCTGATGCTGCCTGCCTTGCTGTGTCCCTCTCCCTCCTGATGCTGCCTGCCTTGCTGTGTTCCTCTCCCTCCTGATACAGCCTGACTTGCTGTGTCCTTCTCCCGCCTGATACTGCCTGCCTTGCTGTGTCCCTCTCCCTCCTGATACTGCCTGCCTTGCTGTGTCCCTCTCCCTCCTGATACTGCCTGCCTTGCTGTGTCCCTCTCCCTCCTGATTCTGCCTGCCTTGCTGTGTCCCTCTGCCTCCTGATTTTGCCTGCCTTGCTGTGTTCCCCCAGCCTCCTGCCCATCTGCTTTGGATTCCAGCATCTGCAGTGCTTTTTTGTCTCTAACTGCTATTCGATCATGGCTGTTATATTTCTCCCGCCTTAATCCTGAAATTCCTCCTCAAATCTCCATTAAATGAAAGACAATTTATCCTGAGAATATATCCCTATTGTCTTGCTCATTATTGCTGTTTGGGATGTGATTGTCACTAACAGGGCCAGCTTTTATAACCTATGTGTCATTGCCATGAATTGAGTGGCTTGCTGGGCCATTTCAGAGGGCAGTTAAGAGTCACACACTTTGCTGTGAGTCTGGGGTTGTATGGAGTGCAGTTAAAGTTCGGATGACAGATTTCCCTCCCTAGATGTTATGATGTGATATCAGACAACACTGGAAGGGAAGTCACATGGCAGTCTGTGCCATTGAGTACAGCACAGATTCCTGAGCCTCTCACAAGTGCCCAGCCCCTTTCCCAGCAGCGTATTCTGACGCAACACCAGCTACACTCGACACTACACCCCTATGTTGGGAACAACCCCCTCCATCAGCAGGAGAGAGGGGGATTGTGGGAGACAGACAAAGTGTTTGGGAGAAATGGGGGATAACCAGAGGATTGGCTGTGAAGAAGAGGGAGGGGAAATCAGACAGAACGAGCATTCAAACTGAGGAAAGATAGAGGGTGCACGTTCAACAATGATCAATGTCTGTAAGAATATAGAACAGGTCAGAGCACAATGCACTCACAACCTCAACCATCGAGAAGGACAAGGGCAGCAGATACATGGGAACACCACCCCCTACCAGTTCCCCTCCAAGCCCCTCAACATCCTGACTTGGAAATATATCACCACTGTTCCTTCACTGTCACTGGTTCAGGATCCTGGAATTCCCTCCCTAAGAGCATCGTGGGTCTACCCACAGCACATGGACTGCAGCGATTCAAGAAGGCATCTCACCCTCTCAAGGGGCAACTAGGGATGGTCAATAAATACTAGTACAGCCAGTACCACCCACATCCCATTGAAAAACAGACTTAAAAATAATAGACAGAAGACCTGACCCACTACAGTTAGAGTGACCGAACAGGACTTGTTAGTTTCAGACCTAATATTCATGCTTTGGGACTTAATGTATGCAGGTTATGATTTAATATTTCCACAACACGTCTTCCACCCTCTCCAGCAAAACTCCTTCCTTTTGGAATTTGTAGAAGATGCCACAGACATTTTTTCCATCTCTCCTCTTCCAAGTTGCTCGTAATCCTCACAACGGGGCTAGGCTTGAGACATTGGGATTACGATGTTAATCAGGTAAACAGTCTGAGTTTGTTTTTAAAAAAAATCACAGCCCTGAGGTACAGAGTCAAATCCTTGCGAATGCACAAGAAAGTTAAAGACTCTCTTATTTGAGAAGGAATGGTCCTGACTCTGTAAAATAAGGCATCACTTAAAATATCTGCAAATGTTGTTTATACAGTAACACCAAATGCAAGCTGCAGCAAGGCTGATAATTTACAAAAAAAACTTGTGGTCCTTCCCCATGAGGGTTCAATTTGGCAGTGAAAGGGAGTCCTGAACACTTCCAGCCCTCATTTAGCATTTTAATTAATAACATACACTGAGGTAATTTTAGCAGCACACCCCAGCAAAACAAGATGTGCTTAATCTTTTTGAGACTACGCACGTTCCAGACTGGGGTTAACCCCTTCCTGACTGACAGTCCCATCTCCTTCAGAGATATGGCAGGGTGAAACAGTTTATGAGCAGTATGAGACAGAACAATGGGACATTAATTACATCAAATTAATTCCAGCCAAATGATTATATCATAGCCTTTCCCCATTGCAAAATAGTTTGTAAACACATCACACAGTTACCAAAAAAAACAGAAACATGAAAGGGTTCAGAAAATATTTACAAGGATGTTGCCAGGTTTGGAGGGTTTGAGCTACAGGGAGAGGCTGAATAAGCTTGGTCTGTTTTCCCTGGAGCACTAGAGGGTGAGGGGTGACCTTATAGAAGTTTATAAAATCACAAAGGGCATGGATGGGATAAATATACAAGGTCTTTTCCCCAGGATAGGGGAGCCTAGAACTAGAGGGCATAGGTGTAGGGTGAGAGGGTAAAGATTTAAAAGGGATCTAAGGGGCAACTTTTTCATGCAGAGGGTGGTACGTGTTCGGAATGAGCTGCCAGAGGAAGTGGTGGAGGTTGGTACAATTACAGCATTTAAAAGGCATCTGGATGGGTATATGAATAAGAAGGATTTGGAGGGAGATGGGCCGGGTGCTGGTAAATGGGACTGCATTAATTTAGGATATCTGGTCGGCATGGATGAGTTGGACCGAAGGGTCTATTTCTTTGCTGTAAATCTCTATGACTTTAATTCTCCTATGGTAGTGATGAGAAAGAGAGAAAAAAAAACTTGCATTTCTGCAGCGCCCATTTCCTCGATGTATCCCAAAGCATTTTACAGGCACTGAGGTCCATTTCTACCACACCTACCACAAGGCAAGAAACACCAATATGTGCACAGCAAGATCCCACAAACCGCATTGTGCTCAAGACCAGATCGTTATAATTTCGGTTGAAAAGTGGATGTTGACCAGAATACCGAGGACAATGCTCCTGCTCTTTCTCCCAGGAGTTCTAAAGGATCATATATATTCACCTCAACACTCGCATCAAAAGCCAGCACCTAGCTTCTAGCCACTTCCTTACTTACTCTGGTCGTACAGAATTGGTAGGCACGCCAAGCTTAGACTTTTCTTCCCAAACCTTACTCTGTCTGTCCGCCTGCCTGCCTGTCTGCCTGTCTGCCTGTGTCTGCCTGTCTGCCTGCCTGTCTGCCTGCCTGTGTCTGTCTGCCTGCCTGCCTGTCTGTATCTGTCTGTCTGCCTGTCTGTGTCTGTCTGTCTGACTGTGTCTGTCTGCCTGCCTGTCTGTGTCTGCCTGCCTGTCTCACAGATCAATATCCAAGTGTTGAGTTAAGTAGAAAAGCGCTTTCAGAGATTTACAAATGTTTCGTTGTAAATTTATACTTTAGCACAGACACCAGTTTCCACCTTTCCCTGTGCAGAAGCCAACTTCTGGAGGTATGCAGGTCTCCTGGTCTGGAGGTGGTGGCACTACCACAGCATAAGATCCATAGGCCAGCTATTCTCTCTTTTTTAATCCTTTTTTGCAGATATATAAACATATATATCTGGAAGTGTCATCACACACAGCCAATTGACTTTCCCACCACCAAATCACCATGACATTTTTTTTATTTTTAACTATTACCACCATCAATAAATCACAAAGTAGCCATTTAGCAATTTACAGACACAGTCCATTATGGTCAAAAAGTGTGTTGCTGGAAAAGCACAGCAGGTCAGGCAGCAACCAAGGAGCAGGAAAATCAATCATCAGGAATGATTCTGATGAAGGGTTTTGCCTGAAACATTGACTCTCCTGCTCCTCGGATGCTGCCTGACCTGCTGTCCTTTTCCAGCACCACACTCTCGACTCTATCTCCAGCATCTGCAGCCCTCCCTTTCTCCCCATTGTGGGCAATACATGCCATCAAAGTGAGGGGGAGGTGGGGAGAGAGGGAATGGACTAAACCAGAATGGAGTAGGGGGGAGATTAAGGACTCTATTTCCCATGTCGCCCACCTCTCTCTGATGGACACTGCATGTTCCCTGTCCAATGACACCCGGGGGGAGAAGGAAACTGCAGAAACGGGGCAGAGAGTCAGCAGATTTAGATTAGATTACCTACAGTGTGGAAACAGGCCCTTCAGCCCAACCAGTCCACAACGACCTCCCAAAGAGTAACCCACCCAGGTCCATTTCCCCCTGACTAATGCACCTAACACTACGGGCAATTTAGCATGGCCAATTCACCTAACCTGCACAACTTTGGACTGTGGGAGGAGACCGGAGCACCCGGAGGAAACCCACGCAGACACGGGGAGAACATGCAAACTCCACGCAGCCGTCCAAGGCTGGAATTGAACCTTGGACCCTGGCGCTGTGAGGCGCAGTGCTAGCCATTGTGCCATCGTGCTGACCCTCTTCAATAACGCAACTCTGTAATGATATCCAGAAGGGCAAACAACAGTCCCACCACCAAATCACAGTGAAGAGCCCAGCTCAGAAATAAAAAGTCCAATTAGCATCGAATGCTCTCAATCAACTCCGGAGCTGCTCTGGATGAACATAAGAACACAAGGATGAGGAGCAGGAGTAGGCCATTCGGCCCCTTGAGCTAGCTTTGCCATTCAATAAGATCATGGCTGATCTTTTCACAGACCCAACTCCACTTACCCGCCCTCTCACCGTATCCCTTAATTCCTTTATTGTTCACCCCTCTGGTGCCAGTACATCCTTTCTCAAGTAAGGAGACCAAAACTGCACACAGTACTCCAGGTGTGGCCTCACCAGCACCCTGCCCAGCTATAATATAACCTCGCTGCTTTTAAACTCAACCCCTTTAGCAATGAAGGACAAAATTCTATTTGCCTTCCTAATTACTTTTTGTACCTGCAGACTAACCCTCTGTGATTCATGCACAAGGACACCCAGATCCCTCTGCAAACCAGAATGCTGCAATGCTTTACCATTCAAGTAATAATCCTTTTTACTGCTACTCTTACCAAAATAGAACATAGAGCATTCCAGCGCAGTACAAGCCCTTTGGCCCTCGATGTTGCGCCGACCTGTGGAACCAATCTAAAGCCCATCTAACCTACATTATTCCATTATCATCGATATGTTTATCCAATGACCATTTAAATGCCCTTAAAGTTGGCGAGTCTACAACTGTTGCAAGCAGTGCATTTCACACCCCTACTACTCTCTTGTGGGCGGCACGGTGGCACAGTGGTTAGCACTGCTGCCTCACAGCGCCAGAGACCCGGGTTCAATTCCTGACTCAGGCGACTGACTGTGTGGAGTTTGCACATTCTCCCCGTGTCTGCGTGGGTTTCCTCCGGGTGCTCCGGTTTCCTCCCACAGTCCAAAAGATGTGCAGGTCAGGTGAATTGGCCATGCTAACTTGCCCGTAGTGTTAGGTAAGGGGTAGATGTGTAGGGGTATGGGTGGGTGACGCTTCGGCGGGGCGGTGTAGACTTGTTGGGCCGAAGGGCCTGTTTCCGCACTGTAAGTAATCTAATCTAATCTCTGAGTAAAGAAACTACTTCTGACACCTGTCCTATATCTATCACCTCTCAACTTAAAGCTATGTCCCCTTGTGCTAGCCATCACCATTCAAGGAAAAAGGATCTCACTGTCCATCCTATCTAACCCTTTGATTACCTTATATGACTCCATTAAGTCACTTCTCAACCTTCTTCTCTCTAATAAAAACATCCACAAGTCCCTCAGCCTTTATTCATAAGACCTTCCCTCCATACCAGGCAACATCCTAGTCAATCTCCTCTGACCCTTTCCAAAGCTTCCACATCCTTCCTATAATGCGGTGACCAGAACTGTACACAATACTCCAAGTGCGGCCGCACCAGAGTTTTGTACAGCTACAGTATGACCTCGTGGTTCAGAAACTCAATCCCTCTACCAATAAAAGCTAATACACCGTATGCCTTCTTAACAACCTTATCAACCTGGGTAGCAACTTTCAGGGATCTATATATATGGGCACTGAGATCTCTCTGCTCATCTACATTACCAAGAATCTTACCATTAGCCCAATACTCTGTATTCCTGTTACTCCTTCCAAAGTGAATCACCTCACACTTTTCTACATTAAATTCCATTTGCCACCTCTCAGCCCATCTCTGCAGCTTATCTTCGTCCCTCTGTAATGTGCAACATTCTTCAGCACTATCCACAACTCCACCGACCTTAGTGTCATCCGCAAATTTACTAACCCATCCTTCTATGCTCTCATCCAGGTCATTTATAAAAATGACAAACAGCAGCAACTCCAAAACAGATCCTTCACTAAATTTCAGGATGAATATTTCCCATCAACCTCCACTCTCTGTCTTCTTTCAGCGAGCCAATTTCTGATCCAAATCGCTAAATCACCCTCAATCCCACGTCTCCATATTTTCTGCTACAGCCTGCCGAGGGGAACCTTATCAAACACTTTACTGAAATCCACATACACCACATCAACCACTTTACCTTCATCCATCTGTTTGGTCACCTTCTCAAAGAACTCAGTAAGGTTTGTGAGGCACGACCTACCCTTCACAAAACTGTGTTGACTATCCCTCATCAACTTATTCCTTTCTAGATGATTATAAATCATCTCTTTAGGTCTTTCCTGGCTAACTTGTAACTCTCAAGCGCCCTAACTGAGCCTTCACATTTCATTCTAACTTATGCTTTCTACTTCCACTTGACAAAATGGATGACTTCACATTTATTAACATTGTATTCCATCAGCCAGACCTTTACCCACTCACTTAAAGTATTGATGTTCCTCTGCAAAGTGTCACAGTCCTCTTCACACTTTGCTCTGCCACTCACCTTAGGGTCATCTGCAAACGTTGACACACTACACGTGGCCCCCAACTCCAAATCATCTATGTAAATTGTGAACAATTGCAGATCCAACACTGATCCCTCAGGAATTCCACTCATTACTGATTGCCGACCAGAATGGCACTCGTTTATCCCCACTCTTTGCTTCCTGTTAGTCAACCTCTATCCATGCTAATACTTTACACGTAACACCATGCACCTTTATCTTATGTAGCAGCCTCTTATGCAGCACCTTGTCGAAGGCCTTTTGGAAATCTAGATACACCACATCTACTGGGTCCCTGTTGTCCACAGTGTTCGTAATGGCTTCATAGAATTCCAAAAGATTAGTTCAGCATAACCAGTCCTTCATCAACCCGCGCTGTGTCTGCCCAAGGGGACAATTTCTATCGAAATGCCTTGCTATTTCTTCCTTGACTCAAGCATCTTCCCCACTACAGAAGTTAAGCTAATCAGACTATAACTCCCCAAGTTTTGTCTCCCGTTCTATTTAAACAGTGGCATCACTTTTGCTGTTTTCCAATCTGCTGGAACAGCCAGCGAATTTTGGAAAATTACCACAAGTGTACTTACTATTTCTCCTGCCATCTCTTTTAGTACCCTTAAAGAGACCTGCACTTCTAACACCGACATGTATCCCTGTGTTAAAGCCCTCACTTTGACCAAGCTTCAGCCCTAATATCTGCTTATGTCATTGCATTATTCCGATCATCACAAGCTGCAGCCAAAGTCAGGATCAAGGGGCTAGAACCGCGGGAGTGTGGAGATCTGAGAGCGTGATAGGGACTGCGGCAGGTTATTGAGAAATGGCAACAAGATCGTAAAAGGACCTCACAACAATAATAAACATTTCCAATCCAAAACATTTTTGGATATAATTGCTTGTTTCGGGATTGTAACCCCTTTGAGACTGTGACAGTAATTTGAACAGCCAGACCTCATCCACTTTGATGCTGAAAGACAATTAAACAGCTACGTGTAGTTGGTGGATTGACTCTTTTCAAAGAGAACTGTCAAAGAGCAGCTTTCAACTACTCCAAACATCTCTCTGCTATCTCTCTAACCTTGTCTGTAGTCACTTCATAAATCTTTACTGTCGTACAAAATCGTGGCTGTCTTTTCTCATAACAGACAATCTGAACCATGGGAGCAAGCTAACATCATAGACTTCAGAACACAAGACCTGAAAACAAGGCTAGAGTTCACCAAGTTCACATTCCTCCTCCTGGTGGTCAGATGAGATGGCAATATGGAGTCGCTGACTAATCACAGCAAACAATTTCTCTCAAACACAGTCTCCAACAAACTCAGCAAGAAGTGAGCAGAATATCCGTGGGGAAGAAGTTTGCGCAGTTTAGTTCCAAAGGCTGTTCCCTCTGAGCGTGTCCAACTGACAACTTTTATAAATATGTCTTTCTGATTCACTGCAATGGCCAACTCACCAAACAACATTTCTAATCCAGCTTCAGGGAGTTTCTGGCTGTATTCTGGGTCTTGGCCTGCTCAATACCCAACCTCTCCCGTCACCAACAATAAGAAGGACCCAGGCTGTGGGACTGGGTTTGCAATTCTCTTTGAAAGGGTCAGCATGAATACAAGAGGCTGAATGACTTCCGTTGCTTGATGCCTGATCAGTTGTTAGCACTCTAACCTCTCAGTCAACAGGCTGTAGGCACTAGGCCCTAGCCAGAGTCAGGACAGAGAAAGGGAGGGCTGCAAATCCTGGAGATCAGAGGCAAGAGTGTGGTGTTGGAAAAGCACAGCATGTCAGGCAGCATCCAAGGAGCAGGAGAATTGACGTTTCGGGCAAATGCCCTTCATCAGGAATAATGAATATTCCTGAAGAAGAGCTCCGGCCCGAAACATCGATTCTCCTGCTCTTCGGATGCTGCCGGACCTGCTGTGCTTTTCCAACACCACACTCTCGACCTCACCTGAGCCATCATACTTGAGGGTGTTCTTGTAGTGACGGGTGAATCTCTGCAGCAAAGTCAAAGAGGGACCACACTGAGTGAGCAGAATGTTCCTGTTGTTTCCAGCATCACTCCCTCCTCATCTACCATCACCAATAAAACAACTGGACACCAATTGTTAGCCTCATTGACACCAATGGGATCTTGCTGTGCTCAATGTGTTTACCTACAAGAAGCCTCAGCACTTCAGTCTTACTGCCTGGGAAATGCTTTGAGATGTGACAGCTTTTTATATAATCCAGTGGTTTGACACTCAGTAGCTGCAGCAATGTGTACTATGTACAAAAAATTCACCAAAGATCCTCAGACAGCATATTCCCAACCCACGGCCACTTCCATCTCGAAGGACAAAGGGCAGCAGATACATGGGAACACCATCCCCTGCAAGTTCCCCTCACAGCCCCTCGTCATCCTGACTTGGAAATATATCACCGTTCCTTCACTGTCACTGGGTCAGAATCCTGGACCCTCCCTCAGGGCATTGTGGGTCTACCCACAGCACATGGACTGCAGGGGGTCAAGAAGGCAGCTCACCCCCACCTTCTCAAGTGGTAACTAGAGACGGGCAATAAATGCTGGACCCAGCCAGTGACCCCCACATCCCATGAGAGACTAATAAAAATATTCACCTCCTTTCTTCTTTCTATCTCTAGTGAAGACACGCCACATCAGCTGAAAAACAGCTTCCTACAAAGACACGACTGAACAGAGATTAGAAACAAATACATTCCCATCATCAATGTAACTGGCAATAGAATATCATCTGAAATACAGCACCACAGTCTGCACAATTCTCCAAATTAAGTTCAGTAAACTGGAAGATTCATTAGGTTTTTGTCAAGTGCATAGAGAAGTTGGAACAACGAGACAGCCCAGACCAATCTGACACAATGAAGGAAAAGGACAGCTAGGATGTGGGGTCTGATAATGCTCTTCCTTTAACAAGGTTATTATGTCCTTGTTTTTTTTTGAGAGGGGTCATAAAGACAGAGGTGCCGAACTGTCTGAACCGTCTACTTTAATAATGGCGAACAGATGCTGTCTACATCAACAATCAGAAAAGACTTTCAGTTTTAGAACCACTTGTACAATGAAAGGGGAGTCGAGAGGGTGGTGCTGGAAAAGCACAGCAGGTCAGGCAGCATCCGAGGAGCAGGAAAATCAATCCCCTTCATCAGGAATGGGGAGTGGCCAGTTCTCCCAGGTCAGGATGTTTTCTAGTTTTGGATTAGTTTTAGCTGGGGACCCAAAGAAACAGCTCCATCCTCTGTCTCTCTCTCTGACATCGCTCTACTGTAAGACCCTGTGTTTGAATTTGCCTTTTTGCCAATGGGTGGGTCTATGGGATTTTGCAGGAAATCAGAACAGCTCTTTGTTAAGTTGTGTTTTCATGTCGGTTGGGTTTTCAAATCGTTATGTTATTCTAAATTTGGTTTTCTTTTGATCGTGTATAACTAAATTCTGTTTTGTTTAAAAAAATCTTGAAAGTCTTTTCTGATTGTTGCCTTAGGCAGCATCTGTTAGCCATTATTAAAGTAGCCAGGTCAGACATTTCAGCACCTCTGCCTTGATAGTCCCTCTTTGAAAAAACACCAAGGACAGAATAACGTTGTTAAAGGAGTAACATCTTCACAGGTGCCCTGGCTGCCAGAAGTGTGATGGGTCAAATGGCCTCTTTCTGTTGATAATCTCTGGACCGCGAGTTTGAAAAGTTGTTGTGGTTTTATCTTGAAGACAATCAGCCACCTTGTCTGTGTCAAATCTCTGTCTTTAGTGACTGTATCTAGGCAGCATGGTCAATCCAAAATCTGCCCTGCCCTAATCCTAACTCACACTATGAACTCTCAGTCCTGACTCCTGCTCTGGTCAAACATTCACTTTAGAATTCTGAGCATGGTCTACCTTAAATCCCAGCCCCATGGTCATGACCTTGCTCTCTCTGTCTCCGTGACCTCGAACAAAGTCAGTACTGTCCAACTTCGTGTACATCCCCAGTCTCCATGCTGCCATCATTAGTGACTCTCCATCAGTTGACTGGATAGTTAGCCAATGGGGAGACATGAATGTAGTGATAACACCATTAGATTAGTCATCCCAAAGACCAGGCTGAACACAGGGAGCCTTATCTAGCACCAGGGGTGATGGAGTTTAAATTCAGTTCATCCATCTGTGAGATTAAACTAGTTTTACTGTTGGTGATCAGGACAGCTATCCACAAGAACAACCCACTGCATTTACTCTTATCCTGTAGGGAAGGATATCCACCATCCCTATCCAGGCTGGTCTACATGCGACTCACACTAATTTGGGCAATTCATCACACCTTCTGAAATGTCTAAGCCACTCAGATAAAGGGCAAATAGGTTTGATCAATATCCTAGCCTTCCCAGCAAGGCCCACATCCTAAAAAGAATAAAAACAATTTCTTTTATACTCTATCTGTCTTTCCTCCATTAAGAATTCCTTTCAAAACCTACACCATAGATCAATGTGTCAGGATTTTCTGATGTTCTCTCATAAAATATCGGATCAGAATTGGGCCATTTAGCCCATCGAGTCTGGTCTACCACTCAATCATGGTCGATATGTTTCTCAACCCCATTCTCCACCCTTCTCCCTGTAACCTTGGCCCCTTACCAACTAACAGCCTATCTATCTCTGTCTTAAACACATTCCATGACTTCCCCTCCACAGCTCTCTGCGCCAATGAGTCCCACAGAGCCCCCATCCTCTGGCTAAAAAGATTCCTCCTCATTTCAGTTCTAAACGGTTGTTCCTTCACTCTGAGGGTGTGCCCTCAGGTCCCAATCTCTCCTTCTAGTGAAAACATCTTCTCCATGTCCACTCTATCCAGGCCTCTCAGTAAGCTTCAATCAGATCCTACCTCATCCCTCTAAACTCCATTGAGTACAGACCCAGAGTTCTCAACTGCAATATCAATGGACCTGCAAATATTTTTGGTTCAACTCTTTATCCAAATCCTCCTTGAAAGTTCCAAGGATTTTACAGCTGGCTCCATGGTCAGTACAAGTCGAGGTCAGTCTATGTGGAACCACTTACCCGATGGTAACCATCGGGTTCAGAAACAAAGAGAAATAGGAAGCTCAATATGAATCAAACTCCAAAACAATCCACATCACCACCTACCTCCTCAGCTAAACACAATGTTTAAACACAAAGTAAATCAAAATCAGAGTTAGAAACTTTTGAACAATTTAATATAAGTTTTGATTTGGTTCGTTGGTTTTTTTACCAGCTAGAACAGTCCTGAGGGTGTTACTATTTTATTAGCTTTATAAAACTTTCTCTGTGACACATATCAGGAGCAAATTCTAATCTGTTCTTCCTTATTTTTTGCATTATCAGGTGAATGGTTAACTGATGGACCCAAGTATTGACAGGGCTTGTGGAATTTAAATTCAGACCATATGGTTATATGATTGGTTGTGTTTTGTCAGAGTATTTTAAGTATTTCAGATCAGGGTCAGATTGCAAAGCTTCATAATATTGTGCAGGCAGGCAGCATCAGGAGGGAGAGGGACACAGCAAGGCAGGCAGTATCAGGAAGGAGAGGGACACAGCAAGGCAGGCAGAATCAGGAGGGAGAGGGACACAGCAAGGCAGGCAGTATCAGGAGGGAGAGGGACACAGCAAGACAGGCAGCATCAGGAGGGAGAGGGACACAGCAAGGCAGGCAGCATCAGGAAGGAGAGGGACACAGCAAGGCAGGCAGAATCAGGAGGGAGAGGGACACAGCAAGGCAGGCAGTATCAGGAGGGAGAGGGACACAGCAAGGCAGGCAGCATCAGGAGGGAGAGGGACACAGCAAGGCAGGCAGCATCAGGAGGGAGAGGGAACACAGCACGGCAGGCAGTATCAGGAGGGAGAGGAACACAGCAAGGCAGGCAGCATCAGGAGGGAGAGGGAACACAGCAAGGCAGGCAGCATCAGGAGGGAGGGGGACACAGCAAGGCAGGCAGCATCAGGAGGGAGAGGGACACAGCAAGGCAGGCAGTATCAGGAGGGAGAGGAACACAGCAAGGCAGGCAGTATCAGGAGGGAGAGGGAACACAGCAAGGCAGGCAGCATCAGGAGGGAGAGGGAACACAGCAAGGCAGGCAGCATCAGGAGGGAGAGGGACACAGCAAGGCAGGCAGCATCAGGAGGGAGGGGGACAGAGCAAGGCAGGCAGCATCAGGAGGGAGAGGGCCACAGCAAGGCAGGCAGCATCAGGAGGGAGAGGGACACAGCAAGGCAGGCAGCATCAGGAGGGAGAGGGAACACAGCAAGGCAGGCAGCATCAGGAGGGAGAGGAACACAGCAAGGCAGGCAGTATCAGGAGGGAGAGGAACACAGCAAGGCAGGCAGCATCAGGAGGTGGAGAAGTCAACGTTTTGGGTGTGACCCTTCTTCAGGACTGGGGGTGGGTTTTGGGGGGAGCTGCAGATAAAGGGCAGAAAGGGTTTGGAGGAAGGGGCAGTAGGGTGGTGAGGTGGGGATAGGTGGAGACAGGTAGAGCATACGGCCTGATTGGTCGATGGGAGGAATGGATCTGGTTGCCCAGCCCCTCCCCCACCCCCACCCTTCCATTCTTCTGACCAACACTTCCTTCCCGCTACCAACCGGATTCATCCCTCCCATCGACCAACCAGGCTGTACCCTCCACCTGTGTTCACCTAACCCCATCTCACCACCCCGTCCTTCTTCCCACCCAAAACTGTTCCCCTAGACCCACCACCCCCTTTATCTGCAGCTCCCCTTACACCCACCCCCATCCTGAAGAAGGGTTATACCCAGAACATTGGCTTCTCCACCTCCTGATGCTGCCTGCCTTGCTGTGTTTTTCCAGCCTCCTGCCCATCTACCTTGGATTCCAGCATCCTCAGGAGGCAGCAGTGAAACACAACACCACCTGCCTCACGTCACAGATCAAACATCATGTTCTCCTCCAACTATCAACACAAAGTAGACAGCGGCAAATTCTTCTGTGCTTTCTGTTTGAAGACTGTCTTGTTGGTGTGATAGGTTAAGCACAGTGGCCATGTGAAGAAACACTCAATCCCAGGATTGTTCATTTACTTTTCATATTCATTCTGAAGATGTGAAGTACCACTGGCAAGCACAAAACTTAATGCCCGTCCCTAGGTGCCCCTTGAGAAGGTGATGGGTGTTGTCTTCTTGAGCTGCTGCAGTGCCCAGGTGAAGGGACAGTCACCATATCATTAAAGAGGCACGTCCAGGATTTTGACCCAGTGACAGTAAAGGAACGATGATATATTTCTAAGTCAGGATGGTGAGTGGCTCGGAGGGGAACTTGCAGGGGCTGGTGTTCCCATGTATCTGCTGTCCTTGTCCTTCTAGATGGAAGTGGTTGTGGGTTTGGAAGGTGCTGTCTGAGGATCTTTGGTGAATTTCTGCAGTGCACCTTGTAGATAGTACACACTGCTGTTACAGTGAAGGGAGTGAGTGTTTGAGCTGCACACTCAAGGATTTATTAGGTTAATTTCTCCTGAGCTACACTGAAGCATTCTCAAATCTAGGAGGCCCAGAGTAGTACCATTTCCTGATTGGCCAATAAACTAACAGCAATTAATTGCCACATCCAACATGGTGACCTGTGACATGATCATTACCAGAAGGTACAGGTCAGAGAGGTGAAAGATCCAAATCTTTGGAAACAGAAGAGTCTGGGAGCCTGCGGTCTCTCAGCCTCCATCTGCTACATCTCACATCGATCACTCTCCAAAATCTGGAAACTCAAATCCTTAAAGAGGAGGCAGGGCCGGGGCACAATCAGAGAGCAGTGGAAGTAAATGCCACACTTTGGATCCTCCTACTTCAGGATGTCCAGTCCACACACCCTTATAAACACAGGCCATTCAGCCCATCAGATCTACTCTGCCACTTAAAGAGCTCATGGCTGATCTGATCATCGTCAACTTCACTTTCCTGCCTTGTCCCCATTATTCTAAATTTCCTCACTGATTAAAAATCCGAATATATTTAATGACCCAGCCTTGACAGTCCTCTGCTGTAGAGAATTTGACAGATTCACTCCCCTCCCAGGGGAAGTTAATAATCAACCTCATTGCTGTGGGTCTGGAGTCACATGTAGGCCAACCCAGGCAACAACAGCCGTTTCCTTCCCTAAAGGGCATTCATGAACCAATTGGGTTTCTCCCCAACAATCAATGATGGATTGATTCATGGTCATCATTAGATTTTTTTTTGAATTCAAATGCCTCCATCAAGTGTGGTAGCATTCAAATCCAGGTCCCCAAAACATGACCTGGGTCGCTGGATTAACTGATCAGTGATAACTTCACTAGGCCATCACCTCCTCTCATCTCTGTCATCAACAGACAACCCTACACGCTAGGATGATGCCCCTCTGGTCCTGGACTCTCCCACAAGGGGAAACCAGCTCTCCACATCTCCCCAGTCAGGTCCTGGGAGTTTTATATGTTTCAATAAGGTTTCCTCTGATCCTTCTAAACTCCAATGAGTACAGGTTCAACCTACTCAACCCTTCCTCATAAGACAGTCCCTGTGTCCCCAGGATCAGCCAAACGATCCTTCTCTTTTGCCTCCAATGCCAGTTTACCTTTCCTCAGATAAACAGTCCAGAATTATTCCCAATGATCCACCCAAAGGTCAGCATTTTGAGAATCGATCTGCTGAGTCAGCTGAAGGCCCACAGCAAACCCACCTCGCTGAGCAGACATTATCCTCCAATTGAGGGACACACGACAATTATTTCCAAATTGTACAGTAAAACATCAAACCCGTCAGAGCTCAGTAATCAGCACTGAATTGTCGGGTGGGAATTAGACTCGGGGTTTATTGGAGAGGTCAAGCGATTATATTGCCAGGCGCACAGTGCTCCGCACAGCCAGAAAATCACTACAGATTAGGAGAGATTTGTAACGTGTCCTCTGCTGGTTGATGCCAATTTTTCAAGTTCCATGATATCATTAAACGTGAAATGTCACCAGTCCCGTCTTCAGTAAAACCTGAGCTTCTTATTAACATCAGCCAAGATCTGAACAGAAATCTCCTTCAACACGTTTACAATCAGAGTTACAGACTGTTCCCCCTTCAGCCCTGCGTCTGCAAGGATTATGTTTATAAACCTTCTGCCAAAACTAAAGACTTGAGATATTAAAACGCGGGTGATAATAATATTTCCAAATCTCTTGCTACAGAGCTCATGGTAATTAAACAATAAAAAAATTCCATGCATGAGAAAATGCTTGGGATGTGAGCTCAGAAATGAGTTTAACAGCACAAATGATTATAATTTAAATGCAATTCTCCACAGATTGGGTGGGGAGCCTCTTGGTGATGGAAGTCTGATGCTATACAGCCCGCACTCTGCAACAGGTCAATTAAACCCTTACTCCAGTCACCAGTGAGTCCAGGCTGCTGGAGCTAGGACCCTGTCAATCACACTCCCAGTTGTAATGGGAAAGTTCCACAGCGTGTTTTGGCATTATGGGCCACCCAGAGGTGTGTCAGTGAATTATAAAATTCAGGATATAAATGGTGAATCAATATCAATCCTTTGTAAGAGCAGTGCGTTGTTCAGGGTCACTTGCCATAGGAATCTGACTGAGGCATTCACAGTGCTGCAGACTCAGATACAATACAAAAGAAAACTAGAAAATTTGACATTGTTTTTCTAAAGTAATACAGGAGGGTGAAAGACTATTCAGTCCATCTAATGGTTAGAAGTAGCTAGCCCAGGAGGAAGGTAATGGCCCAGTGGTATTATCGCTAGGACCTATTAACCCAGCGACCCAGGTAACGCTCTGGTGAGCTGAGCTCAAATCCTGAAGAAGGGCTCATGCCCGATACGTCGATTCTCCTGCTCCTTGGATGCTGCCTGACCTGCTGCGCTTTTCCAGCAACACATTTTCAGCTCTGATCTCCAGCATCTGCAGCCCTCGCTTTCTCCTTTGAGCTCAAATCCTGCCAAGTAAGACAGGGGCATTTGAATCCAATAAAAATCTGGAATTAAGAATCTGATGAAATGATTGTTTGGGGGAAACCCATCTGGTTCACTAATGTCTCCTTTAAGGAAGGAATTTGCCATCCTTACCTGATCTGGTTTATAGGTGACTCCAAGCCCACAGCAATGTGGTTGACTCCTCACTCCCCTCTGGGCAATAAATGCTGGCCTAGCCAGTGATGCCCATATCCTAACAATGAATACTTTAAAAACAATCTTGCCATGCCTGGTCTTTCCTTGTGGTCCTGTAATTGTCTCCTTTTGAAAGATTGGTGATTTATCCTCTCGGTATAATTCAATACAGTCTTCATTTTCTTTACACAATAATCCTCAACGGAATTAAATTAAAGGGTAAGAATGAACTGTATTTATTGTGGGGGTTAAAAATATCCATTGTATTTATCTGCCTGTTAATGCTGATTGGATATATCAGTGACCAAAGGGAAAGGAATGGGAAATAGCCGCAGTATTTCATGTTAATGCGAACATAATGGTTGTGGTAACCAAGGGGAGTGAAATTAAAGGTAAAATATGCCTATAACTCACTAGATTGCTTTGTAATACACTGAGTTCCCAATGTTGCACTTAGTTTTAATATTCTGCCTTTAATCAGACACAGTATTAAACCCTAGTGCTGTTGGCTTGAGTTGCGACCTATTCCCAGAGCTCACCAACCTGCTCAGCTCCATCAGAATGCCATCCAGTTCCTGTGAAAAGTGCAATCCCAGCTTTAAATGGTTTCCCAGATCGGTTACTCTGATGTTACAGAGCATTCTCTTCAACTGTCCAGCCTAACAACCTACCCTTCCCTACACAGAAACATGGAAATGAACAGCAGGAGGAAGCCATTCAGCTCTGCAGCTGGGTCCCCATTCACAATGACCATCACTCGCCAAGTAAAAGCCAACTGCATGGAATTCTTCCTTATACTCACCATGCCTGTTTCAATTTACAATATTGTTGGTCTTGTCACACTGCCAAAGAGTATTTACAGTCTGCTGAGCTAAGGGAAACATTAACGAGATTTACAAAACAATTTACTGTGGTTTCAATCTTGCCACAAGGCTGTGAGGGACAGAAAGATTGTGTGTTACGGCCTGTGTTTCTGAGATGGTGTACACTGTGTCTCATTAACTGTGTACCACACAGTCAGAGCTAACCCTTCACACTACTGACCATGACCACCCGGTCAAACCCGGTCAAAGGACATCAACATACACACCAGGATCCATGAACCTTCATCTCTAATTTCCACCGAGATGGTTCAATCTGCATTCACCATACCAAAGGCAAGGTCAATGTTTCAGGGGAAAGATGTCTTAGTTAACTGAGTATTTAACTTATTAAAACAGAGAAGAAAAGAACATAGTGTAGAGAGAACACAATGACTCGAGAGGCTATCAGATTAAACTACACTCCAATACTGTTTGCTTCCCAGAGCCGTACAAATTCTCTCCCATAATTTCCTTTGAAGATTACTACAAAATCTTCCACCTCTCTCTGTCCGCAGTTACCAAGGGGCCTTTTCCACACAGTGCTGAGTTCTGGCCATACTTGCTGATGAACCAGGGAGGCATCACTAGGACCAGGCTCACTCCTTGACCTCCTCCTGTCTGCTCACAACCAACAGGCCAGGTAGAAAGCTTTAGCTCTCACCAATCCATTCACCCATCACTCCTAGCTTGCCGAAGCCCCAATTCCCCATTGGATCCAAGTCCAACAACACATTCAAATCCCCCTATTGCTTTATCCTTCGCTCCCAATGCAGACAGAATGTTTCCAGAAGGTTACTCAGTCCTTTGTGTCCATTCCAGCTCTCTTCAAGGGCAGTGCAGCCAATCCACTTGCCCACCCTTTCTCTGTAAACCCATGAAGTTTGTTTCCATTCAGGATCTCACCCAGGTTCATTCAGAAAGTCTCACCTCATTCAGGCAGCACTTCCCGGATCGAAACCTCTCATTCTCTTTTCTCATCTTACCTTTAGTCCCTTTGTCACCTTAAATTAGCACTATCTGGTGGACCCATCCACCAAAACAAACAGCTGCTCCATACCCACCCCCCAGTAACTCCGCAAACCTCCACCAAATCTCCTCTTAGACTTCTCCAAATAAGAAGACAGGGTTAACCTCCTCAATCTTTCCACCTCGCTGAACATCCTCCTTCCTGGAAGCATTTCTGTGATCACTCCAATATCTTCACACCCTTCCCATAGTGTCATGCGAGAGAGAGAGAGAGAGAGAGAGCGGAGGGGGGGGGGGGGAGAGAGGGGTGGAGAGAGGGGGAGCGAGAGAGGGGGAGCGAGAGAGGGGGAGCGAGAGAGGGGGAGCGAGAGAGGGGGAGCGAGAGAGGGGGAGCGAGAGAGGGGGAGCGAGAGAGGGGGAGCGAGAGAGGGGGAGCGAGAGAGGGGGAGCGAGAGAGGGGGAGCGAGAAAGGGGGAGCGAGAAAGGGGGAGCGAGAAAGGGGGAGCGAGAAAGGGGGAGCGAGAAAGGGGGAGCGAGAAAGGGGGAGCGAGAAAGGGGGAGCAAGAGAGGGGGAGCGAGAGCTAACATTTCAACTCCAGTCTAATTCTTCTCCAGAATTTCTGACAAAGGGTTCACTCTATTCCTCTCTCTGCAGACGCTGCCAGACTTGCTGAGTTTCTCCAGCACTCTCAGTGTTTGTTTCTGATTTCCAGCATCTGCGGGATTTTGATTTTACCAGGATAATCACCATTAGCAGTTGCCTGGCCCTCTCCCAGACCACTGACCGTTCAAGAAAATGACCTGACAGAGGCCCAGTGGTTAGCACCACTGCCTCACAGCACCGGAGACCTGTCTAGGTGGAGTTTGCACATTCTCCCCGTGTCTGCATGGGTTTCCTCTGGATGTTTTGGCTTCCTCCCACAGACCAAAGATGTGCAGGTTAGCGTGGACTGGCCCTGCTAAATTGCCCATAGTGTTCACGGGTGTGTATGTTAGGTGCAATAGTCAGGGGTAAATACAGGATAGGGGAATGGGTCTGGATGGGTTACTCTTCGGAGGGTCAGTGTGGATTTGTTGGGCCGAAGGGCCTGTTTCCACACTATGGGGAATCTAATCTAGTCTAATCTAACAGGTTTCAGCCTCTGGGCATGGTGTGCAGCCACAAAGGAGTTCAAGGGGCTTTGCCTGAGTGTTAGTGGAATAGACTTCAAGAAAGTCACTGGCATTTAATTGGATGATTCCCGCGTTGATTCTGACGGAGGTACAGCAGGCATTATTAACAGAGTTTCTCCAAAGCTCTCACTGTTTCTTCAGTGTCTCTGGATCAAAATCCGGGAACTCCCTCCTGGTCTACCTATAGCACATGGACTGCAGCGGTTCAAGAAGGCAGCTCACCCCCGCCTTCTCAAGGGGCAACTAGGGACGGGGCAATAAATGCTGGGCCCAGCCAGTGATGCTCAGGTGTCATAAGTCAATGACTTTTTAAGACGTGTCTCTGCTACACAGTCTGGATCTGGCTGAAGTGCAGGAGGGCAGTGCTGACAATGACAACCAGACCCATGGATTTCTGTTCATTTGCCCAAGGTCTTTGCCATCAAACCCCTAGCGGCTGTCAGAGGCCGAGCAGCAGCATTGATCTGCTATTGGATCTCCTCATCAGTGGTGGCCTTTTGAGAGAGGGACGGCCAAGGTATGAGAAGTCTGACCCACTGGAGACGGGATACCTGACTGACTAGGTCTGGGTGCTGTGGAGTTGTCTTTGACTTGATCAAGGACGGGCTAGCTCTGTTAGAGAAAGCCGGAGACCCAGCTGCATCCTGAGCAACACCATGAGCTGGATGCATGTACCACAGCTCACTGCGGGCAGTGCCCTCTCCATACAGACCCATCAGCCCATCCAGTCTGTATCGCCAAAATACACAACACTTTATTTTACGCATTTGCAGGATAGTCAAGAGGGCTACTTTGTCCTGGATGATGAATATAAAATCATGAGGGGCATGGATAGGCTGAATAGCCAAGGTCTTTGCCCCAGGATGGGGGAGTCCAGAACTAGAGGGCATAGGTTTAGGATGGGAGGGGAAAGACATAGAAGAGATCTAAGGGACAACATTTTCATGCAGAGGGTGGTACGTGTATGGAATGAGCTGCCAGAGGAAGTGATGGAGGCTGGTACAATTACAGCATTTAAAAGGCATCTGGATGGGTATATGAATAGGAAGGGTTTGGAGGGATATGGGCTGGGTGCTGACAAGTGGGACAAGGTCAGATTGGGATGCCTGGTTGGTGTAGGCAGGTTAGACCTTGAGCTGCCGTTTTGAATTGCTGCAGTGTTGTAGGCACTAGATCTCATGGAATACAGGGAGAACTAGCCATTTGGATGCAGAACTGGCTCAAAGGTAGAAGACAGAGGGTGGTGGTGGAGGGTTGTGTTTCAGACTGGAGGCCTGTGACCAGTGGAGTGCCACAAGGATTGGTGCTGGGTCCTCTACTTTTTGTCATTTACATAAATGATTTGGATGAGAGCATAAGAGGTACAGTTAGTAAGTTTGCAGATGACACCAAAATTGGAGGTGTAGTGGACAGCGAAGAGGGTTACCTCAGATTACAACAGGATCTGGACCAGATGGGCCAATGGGCTGAGAAGTGGCAGACGGAGTTTAATTTAGATTAATGCCAGGTGCTGCATTTTGGGAAAGCAAATCTTAGCAGGACTTATACACTTAATGGTAAGGTCCTAGGGAGTGTTGCTGAACAAAGACCTTGGAGTGCAGGTTCATAGCTCCTTGAAAGTGGAGTCGCAGGTAGATAGGATAGTGAAGAAGGCATTTGGTATGCTTTCCTTTATTGGTCAGAGTATTGAGTACAGGAGTTGGGAGGTCATGTTGTGGCTATACAGGACATTGGTTAGGCCACTGTTGGAATATTGCGTGCAATTCTGGTCTCCTTCCTATCGGAAAGATGTTGTGAAACTTGAAAGGGTTCAGAAAAGATTTACAAGGATATTGCCAGGGTTGGAGGATCTGAACTACAGGAAGAGGTTGAACAGGCTGGGGCTGTTTTCCCCGGAGCGTCGGAAGCTGAGGGGTGACCTTGTAGAGGTTTACAAA
Source organism: Chiloscyllium plagiosum (assembly GCF_037043375.1). Classification (NCBI taxonomy): domain Eukaryota; kingdom Metazoa; phylum Chordata; class Chondrichthyes; order Orectolobiformes; family Hemiscylliidae; genus Chiloscyllium; species Chiloscyllium plagiosum. The sequence goes on along the minus strand of NW_028270162.1, from coordinate 3,645,703 downwards.
ATTATGAGGGGCATGGATAGGGTAAATAGACAAAGTCTTTTCCCTGGGGTCAGGGAGTCCAGAACTAGAGGACATAGGTTTAGGGTGAGAGGGGAAAGATATAAAAGAAACCTAAGGGGCAACATTTTCACCCAGAGGGTGGTACATGTATGGAATGAGCTGCCAGAGGATGTGGTGGAGGCTGGTACAATTGCAACATTTAAAAGGCATCTGGATGGGTATATGAATAGGAAGGGTTTGGAGGGATGTGGGCCAGGTGCTGGCAGGTGGGACTAGATTGGGTTGGGATATCTGGTCAGCATGGACGGGTTGGACCGAAGGGTCTGTTTCCATGCTGTACATCTCTATGACTCTATGATTCTATGACCCACAATGCCACTGGCGCGGGAATTCTGTGATTTTGAAGGAATGGAGAGATATTTCCAAGTCAGGATTGAGAGTGGCTTGGAGAGGAACAAGCAGGGGACGGTGCTCCCATGTGTCTGCAAGCCCTGTCCTGCTAGATAGAAGTGGGTGTGGTCCTAGCCCCATAATCACATTGCCCTAAACATTTTGACCTTTCGAGTGCTCATTCGGGTGTGAGCTTTCCTGTATCAACTCCCACCACCCTCAGAGGAAAAAACCTTCCCTCCAAACTTCCAGACTTACACTTTAAACCTCTCTCCCTCTCTTTCAAGATACCCATTAAAACTGGCCTCTTTGGCCAAGTTTTGGACCACCTGTCCTAACATCGCCTCACGTAGCTCAACTTCAAACTGGCTGTGTCCACCCTGGTTACACTGACCCTGCGTTGTGTTAGAGACACTCTCTCATTACAAGTTGTTGTTGGTGCTTGTGTCTAACCAGGATGGTCTAGCTGACTGGAAGAGAGTATCAGTGAGAGCGTGCACTGGGAGAGTCAAGTTCCTTGGGAAAATGTGCTCTCATTAACGTTGAATTAATGAGTGAAAACAAGCAAGGGGGCATTTAAAGCTGACATAAATAAGATGAAAATTGATTTCACACTTCATAAAAAAGTAACAAGCCAAAACAGACCCAGCATCAGCATAAAAGCCAGACACAAGCAGAGACCCCCCCTGTGACTGTCAGCCAATGACGTGCAGACCCTGACTGTATATTGGCTCAATGGGACAGAAGTTTATATTGCTTAACCGCACATCCCCTCCAACGTGTCCCAACAGCTCACCGAGAACTCCAAATCCAAACAACAACCTGGCTGCAGCCTGAGGTACAGGCCCAAAGGAAGACTTGCATTTATGCAGCACCTTTCACAATCGCAAGGTGTCACAAGTTGCTTTACCATTCTGGAGCATTGCCACTTTTCTAACGTTCTGGATACTATCCACTGGTGACCAGCTGCCACCAATCCTCCTTTGCATATAGTTTTTATCAACCTGTTCAGGAATGTTATTGCACACCTTCAGAAGAGGTGGGGCTTGAACCCAGGTCTCCTGGCTCAGAGACAGAAACACTACCACTGTATCACAAGAGCCCTCCAACAGATGCCAAACAACAAGCACAAACCCCAGGCAGTGGGGTCTGCACCCACATCGCTAAACAACCTGGAACCTGAATACAACACCTTCAGCAGCTCAGCCCCACTCCACACTCCCCCTTCCAAGACTGAATCAAATCAGTGACACAAGGACAAACCATTGCACAGTCCAAACAAGATAGACTTGACTCACATAACAAGTGTAGTTTATTTTATGACAGCAATAGGTACAACTAATATTAACTAGTTAGGCTAGTTATATCTATCAGAAGTCAGGATTGGACACATCTGACTCTATCAGGACCTCATGCAAGAATACCTGTTCCTCCACCCCAAAACCATGTGACATCGTCAGGCCAGCTGGAGCTAATGCCACGTCAACAATTAACCATTCACAGCCATTACCTTAAACAACATAAAGTGGGAAATACAGTAGCTAATGTCAGCACTGCAAGATCCCACAGACAGCAAGCTGGTAATTATTTCATTAGTGTTGGTGGTTAGGGGTCAAATATGGGAATAGATTCCGGGAAGGAGTACCCTCCCATTCCTGCTGCAGGAATTGTATCCATTGAGGAGGCATTGGTTTATCCACACCCCCTGGTGTTAAAGGGAAGCCTGATGCTGAATGTGGTCTGACCAATGAACAAGCAGCAATCCTGCAGGAATGTTAATAGCTGTCGATGGGCACTGGATTCCGTGTTGTTCTCTCTCGTTAAATCAAACTTTGAAGTAATTGTTCTGGTTGTCATGGTAACACAGAGGCATTCTCTCCTTCTCTGTCCCTGGGATCCTTTCATTCCCCATCCTCCTGATTTAGCTTGGAATGTTAGACCCCCATCCCATTACAGACAAGCTCTTCCTAACATTCCCATGATCCCAGCTCACCCAGGAGTATGGCTGACTTCCCCATAAAAGATGGGACTACCCTCTCACCTGTCATTTCTCTCTAACATTTATGTATGACATCATTTTATAAAGAACGAGACACAAGACCACCAACTCTGGGCGTCTGGGAGGTCGATAATACCAGCAGCACCCACGAGCCTCAGTCTGGATCAAATCCACAACCCTCCCCACACCCACCCCCACCCTGCCCCTGCCGTGATCAAAATGCCACTTCCATTGGCTGCATCACTGACAAAGGAGCATGTGTGGAGGAAATGCAAATCCACTTTCTGTTTCTGAACCTAGCCTCAGGCCCCTCTCCTGGGTGCAGGTTAACCTGCAGTTCCAGGAAACTCTGGGGGCAATTCTGGATAGTTGCTGACCATTCCATCCCGACCCCACATGCCCCACCCAGCCCCCAGCCCAACAGGCCAGCCGGCTTTAGGACGGGAGCCACAGCTCCTACAGTCTAGTTAGTGATGTCACACAACCAGAGGGAAACCTGTTTACAAATCCCGGTGAGTGGGAGCTGCTGGGTATGCTGGGAAGCTGCTGGGTGTGTTGGGGAGCTGCTCGGCCTGCTGAGGAACTACTTGGTCACTTCACTGCCACAGGCTTCCTATGGGAGAGTCACAAATTAACCCCACCCAACCACGGTCCCTCTCACCTCTGATTCTCAGGAATTTTATAAAAACATTATTATGAAGGAGCAGGTCTGTCAACCAGCCCTTGAGCTCTTAACAAACTTTACAACCGTAAGAAATAGGAACCAATGTAGGCCATTCAGCCCCTTGAGTGTGCTCCGTTAGTCAATAGGATCCTGGCTGTTCCAACATTCCTCACATCCACATTCCTGTCCTTTCCCTGTAACCCTTGATTCCCCGACTGATCAAGAATCTCTTTGTCTCAGCCTTAAATATCCACAAGGACTCTGCCCCCACAGCTCTGTGAGACAAAGAGTTCCAAAACTCTCAACCCTCTGAGAGAAGTAATCCTTCCTCATCTCAGACTGTGCCCCCTAGTCCTAGACTCTCCCATGAGGGGGAATATCCTCTCAGCATTGACCCTGTCAAGCCCCTTAACAATCCAAGACAGAGTTAATATCTCGCCACACCTGGTGCTGCCAGACCCTGCTGAGCTTTCTTAGCAATTTCTGTTTTTGTTTCTGATTTCCAGCATCCACAGATCTGTCGGTTTTTATTCCTCTTATCAACCAGGAACTACGCAGAGCAGAGGAAAATCACCTATACAGTGTAATCAAAAAGAATGGGTACCCAATGAACACAGTCCGCCGATTTCTCAGCAACAAACCCAAACAAGCAGACAAAACACATCCAGAAACCCTAGCCACTCTCCCCTACATCAAAGACATCATGGAAATGACTGCCAGACTACTCAGATCCCTTGGATCACGGTAGCCCGCAAACCCACCAACACACTAAAACAGCAGCTAATGAACTTGAAAGACCCTATACAGACACCAAGCAAAACTAATGTTGTTTACAAAATACTGTGCAAGAACAGTAACAAATACTACATTGGACAAACAGGAAGAAAACTAGCCACCAGGATACATGAACACCAACTAGCCATAAAACGACATGACCCTCTCTCACTAGTATCCTCACATACAGATAAGGAAGGACACCACTTCGACTGGGGCAACACATCCATCATAGGACAAGCCAAACAGAGACACACATGAGAATTCCTAGAAACATAGCATTCCAGTCGGAACTCTATCAGCAAACACATCGAGTTAGACCCCATCTACCACCCCCTGAGAAAAAGAACAGCAAGTGACTTCACCACAGGAAGTGACATCACCAACCCAAAGCAACCCAAACATATAAATAGAAATCAGGAATTATCAACAGTGCTTCGCCTGAGGCCCAATGAAAATGTTACCTAGTAGGGTGACGAAACGTCTGGAAATGAACCTTCCAGCTCAGCGAGCAAACCTACATCCATCACCACTTATTCTTCTAAACTCCAGCAAGTACACTCCCACCCTGTTTAATCTTTGCTCTTAAGATAATCCTTTTAAATATCTCCATTGCAATTCATTAGTTAATTAACAGCCTCACATTCCAGTCATCTTTCTGTGAAAGATATTTTAAATGAATACTCAAGAGTGCGAAGACAGAACGCCTCTGAAAGTCTTTACTCTGATCTCACTCACAGTCTAAGCATTGAGTCTGTTTCACTCCAGTTCTTACCAGCACATGCCTCAGGGTTAAGGTGGTGAGAGGTGATCCCGATAGGTTGTGGGAAAGTGTTGGAGGGGGTTCCATTTTCAGGGAGATGATGTAGCTCATCACGGTGATTTTGTGTTCTTTGTGAAGTGTTGATTCACTGATTCTGGGAACAGGAAAGGACAGGATACTTTCAGAAGGTGACAACACCACATTATACAAGACATAAACAGCACCGAACGTAACCCTCTCGCTTGATCCCCCTTTCTGGAGTGCCGGCTCTGTGCTACGTACAAATCACCTGCACCTCAGTCAGACCACATTGCTACTGCTCAGTTTGTAATTCATCATTTACAGAATATCATTGGCTAGGTCAACAATTACTGCCCATCCCTAATTGCCCAGAGAGCAGTTATGTAACAACCACATTGCTGTGGGTCTGAAGTCACATGTAGGCCAGACCAGGTAAAGATAGCGGATTTCCTTCCCTGATAGGGGCATCAATGATCCAGATGGGTTTTTACAACAATTGACACTGGTTCCTTGGTCACCTTTCGGAGGTAATTAACTCCAAATTTGAATTGAACTTAAGTGTCCCCAGCTACCATGGTGGGGTTTAATCTCATCTCCCCTCATCCACAGTCTCGAGTTCTGGTTTATTAGTCTTAGTGACATTCCCACTATGTCACTGTCTCCCTGCGTAACTTGATCATTTGATTCCAAAATGAATCACAGTCAATCCTAAATCTCCCCTGCCATTGCCAAAAGGGGTCACGTTGTAACTGCAGGCGCATCGCAACCATTTGCTGAGGATGGCCTTGCGATCTTGCTGTGCCCCCACCCTCTCGGCTCATGGCTAGGGGCTAGGTCTGTTGCGGGGGGAGATGGGAGATGGGAGATGGGAGACGGGAGATGGGAGACGGGAGACGGGAGATGGGAGATGGGAGACGGGAGATGGGAGATGGGGTGGGGATTGAATGACCTGAAACCCAGCTTGTTTACACAACTCACTCGATAAACCCACAGCTCCCACCCTCCCCCCACCCACAACTACCTTGACCACTCTGCTGCCAGGTTGTGCCTCACATCTGGTCTGATGATGCTCACTTTCTCATCTCTATCTATAAACCCAACACAGTGCAGTATTGCAGTTACTTACATGGAAACAAGTCAACAATTAGAACATAGAAGAGTATAGCACAGGAACAGGCCCTTCGGCCCACAATGTTGTGCCAAACATGATGCTAAATTAAACTAATCCTTCTGCCTGCCTTTTGGTCCATATCCCTCCATTCCTTACCTATTCATGTGTTTATCCCCATCGTCCGTGCCTCCACCACCATCCCTGGTTGTGTGTTCCACACTCCTACCACACACTGTATAAAAAAACTTGCCCCTCCTATCTCCTTTGAACTTTCCCCTCTCACCTTAAATGTATGCCCCCACCACACACCCCCGATCCAACCTCACACCCCCCAACCTATCCACACACCCTCCCCACACCCCCGACCCATCCCCACACACCCCCGACCCATCCCCACCCCACACCCTCCCCATACCCTCCCGACCCATCCCCACCCCACACCCTCCCCATACCCTCCCGACCCATCCCCACCCCACACCCCCCCCGAACCATCCCCACACACCCCGACCCATCCCCACCCCACACCCCCCCCGACCCATCCCCATCCCCACCCCACACCCCCCCTGACCCATCCCCACCCCACACCCCCCGAACCATCCCCACACCCCCCGACCCATCCCCACACCCCCCGACCCATCCCCACCCCCCACCCATCCCCACACCCTCCCCACACCCTCCCCACACCCCCCCCACCCATCCCCACACCCCCCCGACCCATCCCCACACCCTCCCCACACCCCCCCCACACCCCCCCACACCCATCCCCACACCCTCCCCACACCCCCCCCACACCCCCCCACACCCCCCCACACCCATCCCCACACCCTCCCCACACCCTCCCCACACCCCCCCGACCCATCCCCACACCCTCCCCACACCCTCCCCACACCCCCCCGACCCATCCCCACACCCTCCCCACACCCCCCCCACACCCCCCCACACCCATCCCCACACCCTCCCCACACCCCCCCCACACCCCCCCACACCCATCCCCACACCCTCCCCACACCCCCCCGACCCATCCCCACACCCTCCCCACACCCCCCCACACCCATCCCCACACCCTCCCCACACCCCCCCGACCCATCCCCACACCCTCCCCACACCCCCCCCGACCCATCCCCACACCCTCCCCACACCCCCCCGACCCATCCCCACACCCTCCCCACACCCCCCCGACCCATCCCCACACCCTCCCCACACCCTCCCCACACCCCCCCGACCCATCCCCACACCCTCCCCACACCCCCCCGACCCATCCCCACACCCCACCGACCCATCCCCACACCCTCCCCACACCCCCCCCACCCATCCCCACACCCTCCCCACACCCCCCCCACCCATCCCCACACCCCCCCACCCATCCCCACACCCTCCCCACACCCCCCCCACCCATCCCCACACCCCCCCCACCCATCCCCACACCCTCCCCACACCCCCCCCACCCATCCCCACACCCCCCCACCCATCCCCACACCCTCCCCACCCATCCCCACACCCTCCCCACACCCCCCCGACCCATCCCCACACCCCCCCGACCCATCCCCACACCCTCCCCACACCCCCCCGACCCATTCCCCACACCCTCCCCACACCCCCCGACCCATCCCCACACCCCCCCGACCCATCCCCACACCCCCCCGACCAATCCCCACACTCTCCCCATCCATCCCCAAACCCTCCCCACACCCCTCCCGCCCAAACAGAGACTCGGGTGGGATCCAAGTCCACTGACAAAATGAACAAGTTACAAATACACAAGCTGTCTGGGATGAAACAAGTTCTAAACATTAACAAAAACTCGGTGGGATATGTCTCAACGATGTTTCCTCATCTGGACACAAAGACACAAATCACAAATAGCAGCAACACAGTTACTGAGCCTATTAACAATGGTAAACTAATCAAGCTTTCTTCTGAGATGGATTGCAAGCAAAGTCATGCTGAAGTCAATGGAAGTGGAATGTGGAGACCTGAAATAAAGAGGGAAAATGTTGGATGAGCTCAGCAGTATGTACTGCCGCAGTCTCCTGAGGATGTTGCATCAGTATTTCAGCTCCGTGACCTATCATCAGAGCTGGGAGATGAAAGGGCATTCACTGGGGATACAGGTCAGGTGGCTCTCCAGGAGAGGGCGAGCAGGCAGTGCTTGGAGGTGACAGTGTAAACTCAAAGGACATGATGGAAGTCTTTTCAGCCTCAGACAGCAAGGTGGATATCTCCAGCAGGGAGCTGTATGGAGCCCCATGGGAAACAGACTCAGTCACAGAAACAGCTCTCCACCTTACCCTCTGCTTCCTGTCTCTCAGCTAATTCTGGATCCAACATGCTACTGTGCCTGGAATCCACAGGCTCTTACTTTCTTGACCAGCCTGTCATGAAGAACCTTATGAAAAGCCTTGCTCACATCCATGTGGACCACATCAAATGCATGATCCACATCAACGCTCCTGGCTACCTCCTCAAAATCTTTCATCCAAGTTTGTCAAATATGACCTTCCCTTAACAAATCCATGCTGATCATCCCAGATTATTAATCCATGTCTCTCCAATAGCAGATAAACAGGGGTCCCCAATTTACAACATTCAATTTATGAGCATAATCCTATAGGAGGGGTGTATTGTTAAAGAACCTGACCTGTGAACATTTCCCTGTATTTATAAACAGCTGCTTCCCATTGTGTTCTGACTTGTGTACAGATCAATTTGCAAACAGACTCCAGAAAGGAACCCATTCACAACCCAGGGACTGCCTATGTCCTATCCCTCCGATTTCTTTCTAATAACGGAGGGTAGACAGACTGCCGTGTAACTTCCTGCTCCATCCTTCGCTCCCTTTATTAACGAAGGGACAATGTTCGCTGTCCTCCAGCCCTGTGGCCCAGGCAGGTTGCTGATATCTCCTCCCTCACCATCCACGGTGACAGCTCATTCAGGACTGCAGACTCATTCGCTTTGAGGGGTTGAATTCTACACTACCTCCTCTCTCTCCCTGTGAATTTATTTCTGCCTCGGCACACAGTGGACTCCACTGGTCCCCTCATTTTTCTCTTGTTCTTTATATAATTTTTAAAAACCCTTTGAGTTTCAATATCTCAGGAATCTAAAACCCTCTCCTCTGCACTCTCTCTCCAGCCATACATTCATCTGCTCGATCCTTCTATCCCTGTACTCACTACTGCGTGGCACCAGAAATAATCCAGAGATTACCACCTTGCAATTGCTACTTTTCAATTTCCAAACTAACTCCCTAAAGTCTGTTTGCAGGATTTCAACTCTCTTCCTTCTGAGGTCATTGGCCCCAACATGAACGATTCCATGGTATAAGCATCAATCAGCAGGGGAGAGCGTAGTCAGCATTAGAATTTGAAGTCCAGTTTTCATTTTAAATTCAAGCTCCACTGTCTGATGCACTGGGATTTGAACACAGTGTTCCCTGGGCCCCTGGATTACTCGCCCAGTGACAACACCACGACACCGGCACCTCATTCCAAACCTAACAGGAATATTCAACTCATTCTCCGGAGTCAAGAGTAAAAAACCTGACACCAAGAGTGTACGAGAGTGTGTGTGAAAGTGAGAGTGTGCACAAGTGAGAAAAAGAGCAAGAGAGTGAGTGAGAGATAGAGAGTGTGAGAGACAGAGAGAGCGAGTGAGAGACAGAGAGAGCGAGTGAGAGACAGAGAGAGCGAGTGAGAGACAGAGAGAGCGAGTGAGAGACAGAGAGAGCGAGTGAGAGACAGAGCGAGCGAGTGAGAGAGCGAGCGAGTGAGAGACAGAGCGAGCGAGTGACAGAGCGAGTGAGAGACAGAGAGAGCGAGTGACAGAGCGAGCGAGTGACAGAGCGAGCGAGAGACAGAGCGAGCGAGCGAGAGACAGAGCGAGCGAGCGAGAGACAGAGCGAGCGAGCGAGAGACAGAGAGAGTGAGTGAGAGACAGAGAGCGAGTGAGAGACAGAGAGAGCGAGTGAGAGACAGAGAGAGCGAGTGAGAGACAGAGAGAGCGAGTGAGAGACAGAGAGAGCGAGTGAGAGACAGAGCGAGCGAGTGAGAGAGTGAGCGAGTGAGAGAGCGAGCGAGTGAGAGACAGAGCGAGCGAGTGACAGAGCGAGCGAGTGACAGAGCGAGCGAGTGACAGAGCGAGCGAGTGACAGAGCGAGCGAGAGACAGAGCGAGCGAGCGAGAGACAGAGCGAGCGAGCGAGAGACAGAGCGAGCGAGCGAGAGACAGAGAGAGTGAGTGAGAGACAGAGAGCGAGTGAGAGACAGAGAGCGAGTGAGAGACAGAGAGCGAGTGAGAGACAGAGAGAGTGAGTGAGAGACAGAGAGAGTGAGTGAGAGACAGAGAGAGTGAGTGAGAGACAGAGAGAGTGAGTGAGAGACAGAGAGCGAGTGAGAGACAGAGAGCGTGAGAGACAGAGAGAGTGAGAGACAGAGAGAGTGAGTGAGAGACAGAGAGAGTGAGTGAGAGACAGAGAGAGTGAGTGAGAGACAGAGAGCGAGTGAGAGACAGAGAGCGAGTGAGAGACAGAGAGCGAGTGAGAGACAGAGAGAGTGAGTGAGAGACAGAGAGAGTGAGTGAGAGACAGAGAGAGTGAGTGAGAGACAGAGAGAGTGAGAGACAGAGAGCGAGTGAGAGACAGAGAGCGAGTGAGAGACAGAGAGCGTGAGAGACAGAGAGAGTGAGAGACAGAGAGAGTGAGTGAGAGACAGAGAGAGTGAGTGAGAGACAGAGAGAGTGAGTGAGAGACAGAGAGAGTGAGTGAGAGACAGAGAGCGAGTGAGAGACAGAGAGCGAGTGAGAGACAGAGAGCGAGTGAGAGACAGAGAGAGTGAGTGAGAGACAGAGAGAGTGAGTGAGAGACAGAGAGAGTGAGTGAGAGACAGAGAGCGAGTGAGAGACAGAGAGCGAGTGAGAGACAGAGAGCGAGTGAGAGACAGAGAGCGTGAGAGACAGAGAGAGTGAGAGACAGAGAGAGCGAGCAAAGGGAGGGTGAGAGTTGGAAAATCCAGCTGTTTTAACAGTGGTGTAATAACAGCTGGTGCAATTATGCAGCCAGTTATTGCAATTGCTCTTGGCAGCTCCAGTAACTAGGATCACAGAATGAGGCGGTTCAGAAGGAACCACTCAGTCCATCATTCCTGTTCTAACTCTGACAAACACCTCGTCTGCTCTTTCCCCCCAGCCATGCAAATATTTCTCCCTGAGATATCTTTCTAATTGCCCTTTTTGGCAGTTGTTGTATCTGCTTCTACTGTGCTTTCACAACACAATAAAAATGACCTGCAGTCTGGTTCTTTTGCCAATTACTTTCAGTCTAATCCCTCCTGTTACTTACCCTCCTGCCATTCTAAATATTTCTCCTTATTTACTTTAACAAAACTATTCATGATTTGAACACCTTAATTAAATCGCTCCTGTGTTCTCAATCGGACAATGTGGAGAAAGTGAGGACTGCAGATGCTAGAGACTGAGAATCGAAAAGTGTGGTGCTGGAAAAGCACAGCCATTGAGGCAGCATCTGGGGAGCAAGAGAGTCGACGTTTCGGGCATAAGCACTTCTTTAGGAATGAGGGGCAGGTGAAGTGCTTATGGCCAAAACGTGGACTCCCCTGCTCCTCAGATGCTGCCTGACCGGCTGCGCTTTTCCAGCACCACACTTAGAGATTAGATTAGATTAACTACAGTGTGGAAACAGGCCCTTCGGCCCAACAAGTCCACACCGCCCCATCGAAGCGCAACCCACCCATTCCTCTACATTTACCCCTTACCTAATACTACGGGCAATTTAGCATGGCCAATTCACCTGACCTGCACATCTTTGGACTGTGGGAGGAAACCGGAGCACCCGGAGGAAACCCACGCAGACACGGGGAGAACGTGCAAACTCCACACAGTCAGTCGCCTGAGGCGGGAATTGAACCCAGGTCTCTGGCGCTGTGAGGCAGCAATGCTAACCACTGTGCCACCGTGCCACTTTTCGACAATGTTTGGTCTGTCCATGTTAACTGAAGCCTTTCATCCAGGATGATTCTGGTAAATCTCCTCAGCACCCTCTCCAAAGCATTCACATCTTCCCTAAAGTGTGGAGAACAGAACAGAGCCCAATCCTCTAGTTGAGGCCTAACCAGTTTATTTTCATTCGAATACATTCAAAATGAAAACATTCAAAATGAAAACATTCAAAATGAAAGTGTGCCAAGTGGGCTAAGATAAAAGGTAGGGAGGAGGGACTTGGGGGAGAGGCGTTGGAAATGCGATAGGTGGAAGGAGGTTAAGGTCCTTCCACCTATCGCATTTCTAATGCCCCTCCCCCAAGTCCCTCCTCCCTACCTATTATCTTAGCCTGCTGGACACACTTTCCTCATTCCTGAAGAAGGGCTCATGCCCGAAACGTCGATTTTCCTGCTCCTTGGATGCTGCCTGACCTGCTGAGCTTTTCCAGCAACACATTTTCAGCTCTGCATCAATTTATACAGTAAATAATTAGTAGCTCATAATTAATTACCATCTATGAGAGATGGTAGGGCAGGTGATGTGTTACAGCTGCCGAATGTGGGAGCTTCTAGATGCTGGTGTGATCCATGGGGAACACGTTGCTGTCAATGCCAGGGGCTGCAGGGACTTCAACTCAGAGTGACAGAGCTAGGAGCTGAGCTACAGACACTGCGGCACATCAGGGAGGGGAAACTTTATCCCACACCTGTCAGGATAGGGCCTTCTGATTTGGTCAGTACTCAGGACACGCAGGTGACTTTAACCTGGATAAAAACCTGAAAAATCAGATTGCCAGTAGTAATGATGAGTCAGCCAAAGGGTGCTTTCAGGATGGTCTCTGAGAGCAGCGCTTTCTAGAATGGACCAGACAGGAAGATATTGTCAGCTTGGTATTGTGCAAGATGACAGGATTAATTAATGACCTCAGAGAAAAGGCACCTGCAGGCGCCAGCGATCATAATATGATTGATAGTACATCCAACTACAAGGAAGCAAAGTGGGTCTAAGACTAGTCTTTTCAAATTAAAGAGAGCAATTCCATGTGTGCGAAAACTGTGAGAAAGCTCGCTGAAGGAAACTGGAATATGACGCTGGGAGATAGGCCAGTCAAGAAGCAGTGAAAGACTTTTGTTTTATGTATTTATGGGACATGGGGGTCACTGGCTGGGCCCAGCATTTATTGCCCGTCCCTAGTTGCCCCTTGAGAAGGTGGGGGTGAGCTGCCTTCTTGAACTGCTGCAGTCTGTGTGCTGTGGGTAGACCCACAATACTATTATTGGAGTTTGAAATAAAACATATAATGGGATAATTCAGAATAGTGGAGCAAGTATACTCTTAATGTGAACAAACATTCCAAGGGGAAAACCCATCATCCACGACTCATTGAAGACATTAATGAGAGCATCAAACTTCAAGGAAAAAACATGTAATTGCACAAAGGTGAGTGGTAGGTTGGAATGATTGGTTGGAATATGAAGAACAGCAGTGAATGACTGGAAGATTGAACAGGAGGAAGGAATTAACAGAGGAAATTAACAAATGTAAAAATAGATAGTGAGGGTTTCAATGGATATCTAAACTGGAAAAGGGTCAGTAAAGTGAGTAATGAAAACAGAAATTGCTGAAAATTGTCAGCAGATTTGGCAGCATCTGAGGAGACATATCTGCAGTCCTCACTTTCTCCTTGAAGATTTTAACCTACTGCGAATCCTCTTGCAAGATGCCTTCCTTGAAAACCTCTCTTCCTCCCTCTACAAGGATTTCAATGAGTCCCTCTCTCACTGCACACCCCAGGTCATCTCCTCTGCCCAGAAGCTCTTCAGCCACGTTCTCAAACAGACACCCGCACGGACTCCGGACTACGTTCAGACCAACAAAATTTGGACCCAACCAGGACAACCAGTACCTACAACAAATCCGAAGCCTCCAGCACCAGACCTCCCTCCGGATCCTCCGTTCCACACTTGCAGCCATGCGCCGCTACCTACATTCCCTACAATTAGCCCTACCCCAGCTCAGGACAGCACTCTCACAGACCTGCAAAGGACCTCTACTGTTCTTCAGCCACAGAAGAATCCATACACTAAACAAACAGTTCTTCCTAGCCATATCGGAAATTAAAGATCCTGAAGAAGGGCTCATGCCCAAAACATCGATTCTCCTGCTCCTTGGATGCTGCCTGACCTGCTGCGCTTTTCCAGCAACACATTTTCAGCTCTGAGGAGACATAACAGTGTCAATGTTTCAGATCCAGTGACCCAGACCCAAAACATTAACTCTAATTTCTCTCCACAGATGCTACCAGACCTGTGGAGTTTCTTCAGCAATTTCTGTTTTTATTTCTGATCTCCAGCATCCTCAGTTCTTTGTTTGTTTTTGGTAAAGTGAGTATCAGTCCAGTCAGGTGTGAGAACGGCAAATTAATTAAAGATAATAAGGAAGCAGATGGACGGAATGGAAAAAATATTTTGCTTCTGTCTTCACTGTAGAGGGTACAGGAAAGAATTCAGTAATATGTGCAAATCATTTGGCACACAGAGGGGAACTCGGTGAAATTACAGTCACTAGGGAAACTGTACTGAGCAAACAGAGGGAACTGTAGGCTGATAGATTTCTAGCAGACGTAGGTACATAGAGTCGTAGAGATGTACAGCACGGAAACACACCCTTCAGTACAACTCATCCACACCAACTAGATATCCCAACCTGACCTAGTCCGACCTGCCAGCACCCGGCCCATATCCCTCCAAACCCTTGCTATTCATATACCCATCCAAATGCCCTATAATACTGTAATTGTACCAACCTCCTCCACTTCCTCTGGCAGCTCACACCACCCTCTGTGTGAAAACGTTGCCCTTTAGGTCCCTTTTAAATCTTTCCCCTCTCACTCAAAACCTATGCTCTCTAGTTCTGGACTCCCCCACCCCAGGGAAAACCCATGTCTATTTACCCTATCCACGCCCCTCATGATTTTATAAACCTCTATAAGGTCACCCCTCAGGCTCGAACGCTCCAGGGAAAACAGCCCCAGTCTATTCAGCCTCTCTCTGTAGCTCAAATCCTCCAACCCTGGCAACATCCTTGTATCTTTTCTGAACCCTTTCAAGTTTCACAACATCCTTCTTATGGCAGGAAGAACAGAACTGAACACTGTATTCCAACAGTGCCCTAACCGATGTCCTGTACAACCACAACATGACCTCCCAACTCCTGTACCCAATGCACTGACCAATAAAGGGAAGCATACCAAACACCTTCTTCACTATCCTATCTACCTGTGACTCTGCTTTTAAGGAGCTATGCATGTGTATCCCTAGGTCTTTTTGTTTGGAAACACTCCCCAGTGCCCTACCATTAAGTGTATAAGTCTTGCCCTGGTTTGCCTTATCAATATGCAGCAACTCACATTTATCTGAATTAAACTCCATCTGCCACTCCATGGCCCATCGGCCCATCTGATCAAGGTCCCGGTATAATTGGAGATAACCTTCTTCACTGTCCACTAATTTTGGTGTCACCTGCAAATCTACTAGCCCTGCCTCTGATACTCACATCCAAATTGTTTATATGTGACAAAAGCTTCATCGCAAAGATGTGGCTAAGGAAGTCATGTGTTAATTTTCTAAAATTCACTAGGACCTGGAAAGGCTCCACTGAACTGGAAAGTAGCCAAGGGAGGGAAGCAGAAAACAAGAAACTATAATCCCATGAGCTTAACATCTGTCTATAAGAAGGTGTTAGAATCAGTGATGAAAGAGATTATAGTCAGACACTTTGAAAAATTCAAGGTAATTAGGTAGAGTTACATGGTTTTGTAAAAGGAAATCCTGTTTAACCAACTTATTGGAATTCTTTGAAGAAGGAGTCTGTGCTATGGATAAAGGAGAGCCCATTGATGTACTGTACTTGGATTTCCAGAGAGCACTTGACAAGGTGCCACATCAAAGGTTATTGTGAAAACTAGGAGCTCATGGTGGGCAGGGGGCGGGTAACATATTAGTTTGGAGGATTGGCTGGCTGACAGAAAACAGAGAGCCTGTAGAAATAGGTCATTGTCTGATTGGCAGGATGTGACAAGTATGGGGGGGGGGGGTGTTTTATGAGGAAAGATTAGACAGACTGGGCTTGTCCCCACTGGAGTTTAGAAGTGAGGGAGGTGGGGGAGGTGAGGGAGGTGGGGGGGGAGGTGGGGGGGGAGGTGGGGGAGGAGGGGGGGGGGAGGTGGGGGGGAGGTGGGGGGGAGGTGGGGGGGAGGTGGGGGAGGAGGGGGGGGGAGGGGGGGGAGGGGGGAGGAGGGGGGGGAGGAGGGGGGGGGAGGGGGGGGAGGGGGGGGGTAAGGGGGGGGAGGGGGAGGGGGGGAGGGGGGGGAGGGGGGGGGAAGGGGGGGGAAGGAGGGGGGGAAGGGGGGGGGAAGGGGGGGGGGAAGGGGGGGGAGAAGGGGGGGGAGAAGGGGGGGGAAGGGGGGGGGGAAGGGGGGGGAGGTGGGGGAGGTGGGGGAGGTGGGAAACTGTATTGAACGGAATAAGATCCTGAAGGAAGTGGACATGGAAAGGATGTTACCGCCTGTGGGTCAGTCCAGACCACAAGCCACACTGATTGAAATTTAGGGATCACCCTTTTGGGACAGGTATGGGAGGGGTGGTGTGGTGTGGTGTGGTGTTGGTAGAGGGAAAGGATTCTCTTCTCTCTGAGAGTTGTGTGAATTTGGAACTCTCTGCCTCTGAAAGTGGTGGGGGGTGGGGACAGTGAGTATTATTGGGGGAGGTGAGTGAGTATCGTTAGGGTGGGGGGGTGGGGTGAGTGAGTATCATTAGGGTGGGGGGTGTGGGGTGAGTGAGTATCGTTAGGGTGGGGGTGGGGACAGTGAGCATTGTTAAGGTGAGGGGTGGGGGCAGTGAGTATCGTTAGGGTGGGGGTGGGGGTGGGGGTGGGGTGAGTGAGTATCGTGAGGGTGGGGGTGGGGACAGTGAGTATTGTTAGGGTGGGGGGGTGGGGTGAGTGAGTATCGTTAGGGTGGGGGGTGGGGACAGTGAGTATTGTTAGGGTGGGGATGGGGACAGTGAGTATCGTTAGGGTGAGGGGTGGGGACAGTGAATAACGTTAGGGTGGGGTGAGTGAGTATCGTTAGGGTGGGGATGGGGACAGTGAGCATTGTTAAGGTGAGGGGTGGGGACAGTGAGTATCGTTAGGGTGGGGGTGGGGACAGTGAGCATTGTTAAGGTGAGGGGTGGGGACAGTGAGTATCGTTAGGGTGGGGGTGGGGTGAGTGAGTATCGTGAGGGTGGGGGTGGGGACAGTGAGTATTGTTAAAGTGAGGGGTGGGGACAGTGAGTATTGTTAGGGTGGGGGGGTGGGGTGAGTGAGTATCGTTAGGGTAGGGGGTGGGGTGAGTGAGTATCGTTAGGGTGGGGGTGGGGACAGTGAGTATTGTTAGGGTGGGGATGGGGACAGTGAGTATCGTTAGGGTGGGGGTGGGGACAGTGAGTATCGTTAGGGTAGGGGGTGGGGTGAGTGAGTATCGTTAGGGTGGGGGTGGGGACAGTGAGTATCGTTAGGGTGGGGGTGGGTCTGATCTTCCATGATGTTATAGAATGGTGGAGTGGAAGAGCAGCAGTTTGAAGATCGAATGACCAGCTGCACCTAATGTGTGTGGTAATTAAATGTTAATTACTCATGTGGGGTCATAATTGGGGCACGGGCAGACAACTCTCCTGTCTCCCACCTCCCATTCCCACTCCCCATCAAATGTGAAGGCCCCAGAAGGGGAAGGGGTCTCAGGGATCGGAAGACCAGCAACGGGCTCACCCCTGATGCAGTGCCACCCCTGCGTCAGGGGCCCACGTGCCTGTTTTACCACCCATGGGTGTCCTACATAATTCCACTGCACTAAGAGTGACTGACAGAGGGGAAAACCCACGCCCACCCATTCGGAAATATCGTGAGCGGCTCTATATAAATACACTGCTTTGTTTCCCTGTTGAAGAATCGTCATTTGTTGTAGAAACATCGAAGACAGTCACTCGTTTAACTCCAACACAAGAAGCGATCAGGGGTGCAGTCAAAACCCACCCCACACATGGACAAACCTGAAGCCAAAGGCAACACACATGACAGAATGTTAAATTCTAACTTTTGCCAGCACAATGCTCCTGGGGCTATTCACCATTCAGAATTTATAAAATACAGCATGTTCCCACAAGAAAAGCAGGTGTGAATCAGTTAATGCAAGGTGGGGGGGAGTGGAAGGGAAGAGACATAGACACGAGATATTGGCCTTGAGATCCATTCAATCTTACAAATGAATGAGTTCTTCACAAAGTTCACCGTGGGCAGCACGGTGGCACAATGGTTAGCACTGCTGCCTCACAGCGCCAGAGACCCGGGTTCAATTCCCGCCTCAGGCGACTCTCTGTGTGGAGCTTGCATATTCTCCCCGTGTCTGCGTGGGTTTCCTCCGGGTGCTCCGGTTTCCTCCCACAGTCCAAAAATGTGCAGATTAGGTGAATTGGTCATGCTAAATTGCCCGTAGTGTTAGGTAAAGAAGTAAATGTAGGGGAATAGGTCTGGGTGGGTTGCGCCTCGGCGGGTCGGTGTGGACTTGTTGGGCCGAAGGGCCTGTTTCCACACTGTAAGTAATCTAATCTCAAAAAGTTCCAATGTTGTGAAGATTCAAGCTGTACACAGTTACAGAAACAGGATGCTCAACATTGGGACCCAGAATGCCTATGGAAACTGCAGGCTCCTTGGGTCTGCAGCCCTTAGTTAGTGACAATCCTCTCTCAGGAAGAGAGGCCTGAGGTAGGAGCTGACACCTGGATTTGCACCAGACTGAGGCAGTCAATGTCCTGAAGCAACACGGCATGTGGTGCATGGTCAATCCCGAAGACGACCAACAGCCCCTGGGTCTCCATCCATCCGTCTATCTGACAAAGAGGGGGCTGGAGCTGGGGGAGGTGCCAAACGATCGGATTTGTAGGCCGATAACTCAGACACCCGTCTGAAAGGTCACTGTGTAATCATCTCTAACACACCATGAAATGTGTGTGAAAGCCAGGGCTGCTCCGTGTATAAACAAACAGGCCTGCTGAGGGAATGGGCGTGGGTTCAAAATGGGATTGGTCCAAACAGATGTTCTGATCTTCCTCCATTCCCCATTAGAAAGTGACAGGAACCTGGCCCTGGTCCCAGCAGAGAGGTACACACTCGTCCAACCAGATGTCTGCTCAAACTCCAGAAAAGCGATAATAAATCTCATTTAGGATAAAGAGATGAGAGACCAGCCCGAGAGAGATGCATACACCTCCTTTGTGTTTTGTAAATGTATTCATGGGATGTGGGTGTCACTGGCTGGGCCCAGCATTTATCGCCCGTCCCTAGTTGCCCCTTGAGAAGGTGGGGGTGAGCTGCCTTCTTGACCTGCTGCAGTCCATGTGCTGTGGGGAGACCCACAATGCCCTGAGGAAGGGAATCAAAAGGATTTTGACCCAGTGACACTGAAGGAACGATGCGATATTTCCAAGTCAGGATGTGAGTGGCTTGGAGGGGAACATGCAGGTGGTGGTGTTCCCATGTATCTGCTGCCCTTGTCCTTCTAGATGGAAGTGGTCGTGGGGTTGGAAGGTGCGAAGGAACATTGGTAACCCTCCGACAGTACAGCATTCCCTCAGCACTGACCCTCCGACAGTGCGGCGCTCCCTCAGCGCTGACCCTCCAACAGCGCAGCACTCCCTCAGCGCTGACCCTCTGAAAGTGCGCCACTCCCTCAGCACTGACCCTCCGACAGTGCAACACTCCCTCAGCGCTGAGCTTTGACAATCTAACACAACCATTCTGCTCTCATCCATATGTAATTACCTATTTTTAAATTTAGCACAATTGTTTCTGACCCATGTTCCTCACTCACAGACTGAATGCTGCCATGTTGCAGTCACTGTTTTTAAGGGGATCTGTAAACCATAAGACCGTAAGATATAAGAGCAGAATTAGGCCATTCAGTCCATCAAGTCTGTTCCATCAATCAATCATGGCTGATACATGTCTCAACCCCCATTCTCCTCCCTCCTCCCTGTAACCCTTGATCCCTTTACTAATCAAGAACCTATCTCTCTGAATGGCTTGGCCTCCACAGCCTTTAGTGGTAATGACTGCCACAGATCTACCACCCTCTGAAGACATTTCTCCTCATCTCAGTTCTAAAGGTCATGCCTTCACTCTGAGACTGTGCCCTGCAGGAAACATCTTCTCCATGTCCATTCTGTCCAGGCCTCTCAGTATTCCGTAAGCTTCAATCAGATCCCCCTCATCCTTCTAAACTCCATCGAGTACAGACCCAGAGTCCTCAACTGCTCCTGATATGATGCACCCTTCATCCCAGGATCATTCTTGTGAACCTCCTCAGGACCCCCTCCAATACCAGCACATCCTTCCTTAGATACGGGGCCCAAAACTGCTCACAATGTTCCAAATGTGGTCTGACCAGAGCCTTATACAGCCTCAGCAGGACATCTCTACCCTTATAGCCCTCTTGAAATAAGTGCTAATATTGCACTCACCTTCCTGAATGCCAACTGAACCTGCCTGTTAACCTTAAGAGAGGCCTGAACCAGGACTCCCAAGTGCCTTTGTGCTTCAGATTTCCCGTTTACAAAATAGTCTACACTTCTACACTTCATACCAAAGTGCATCACCTCACACTTTCCCACATTGTATTCCATCTGCCACTTCCTTGCCCACTCTCCCAGCCTGCCTAAGACCTTCTGCAGCCTCCCCACTTCCTCAACACTACCCATTCCTCCACCTATCTTTGTGTCATCTGCAAACTTAGCAACAATTTCCTCAGTTCCTTTGGCCAGATCATTAATGTATAACGTGAATAGTTGTGGTCCCAACACTGGCCCCTGTGGAACTCCACAAGTCACCAGCTGCCATCCTAATAGAGACCCCTTTATCCCCAGTCTCTGCCTTCTGCCAGTCAGCTAATCCTCTGTCTATGCCAGTAACACCGTGGGCTGTTATCTTATTTCACAGGTTTTCATGTTGCACCTTGATTTCTATAAATGATTTGGAAATGAACATAGGAGGTATAGTTAATAAGTTGGCAGCTGACACCAGAATTGGAGATGTAGTGGACAGTGAAGAAGGTTACCTCAGATTACAATGAGATCTTGATCAGATGGGCCAGTGGGCTGAGAAGTGGCAGATGGAGTTTAATTTAGATAAATGTGAGGTGTTGCATTTTGGAAAGGCAAATCTGGGCAGGACTTATACACTTAATGGAAAGGTTTTAGGGAGTGTTGCTGAACAAAGAGACCTTGGTTCATAGCTCCTTGAAAGTGGAGTCGTAGGTAGATAGAGTGAAGAAGGCGTTTGGTGTGCTTTCCTTTATTGGTCAGAGTATTGAGTACAGGAATTGGGAGGTCATGTTGCGGCCGCTACAGGACATTGGTTAGGCCACTTTTGGAATATTACATGCAATTCTGGTCTCCTTCCTGTCAGAAAGATGTTGTGAAACTTGAAAGAGTTCAGAAAAGATGTACAAGGATGTTGCCAGGGTTGGAGGATTTGAGCTACAGGGAGAGGCTGAGGCTGGGACTGTTTTCCCTGGAGCATCAGAGGCTGAGGGGTGACCTTATAGAGGTTTACAAAATTATGAGGGGCATGGATAGGATAAATAGACAAAGTCTCTTCCCTAGGATGGGGGAGTCCAGAACTAGAGGGTTCTATAGGTTTAGGGTGAGAGGGGAAAGATATGAGAGACCTAAGGGGCAACTTTTTCACACAGAGAGTGGTATGTGTATGGAATGAGCTGCCAGAGGAAGTGGTGGAGGCTGGTACAATTACAACATTTAAAAGGCATCTGTATGGTTATATGAATAGGAAGGGATGTGGGCCAAGTGCTGGTAGGTGGGACGAGATTAGGTTGGGATATCTTGTCGGCATGGATGGGTTGGACTGAAGGGTCTGTTTCTATGACTCTATGGCTCTCCAACCCAGCCCAGTGCTCCCCCACCTTCTCCAGGTCAGGATTGCTGACCAAACTAGTCCCTCTGAGAGACAATCCCAGCACCAGTCACTGCCCTCAAACCAATGTCCTCATAATTATTAACCACTCTCCTTTTCTCCTGTCAGCCTGCATTCCTGTGCACTGAGGAATTCCCGGAGAAAGAATATCAGCGAAACCTTGACTTGTTCAACATGCTATTGCTCCCAAATGTTTCAGTGCAGGAGATGGTGAGCTGCCACTTGAGGGACCTTCACCCAGAGTTCTCCAGGACTGTTCCCACAGGCTTCACTCACTTTGACAGTGCTTCATTGCTTCAAAGGAATGTTCCTTTAATGTATCACCATGTCCCAGTGTGGTGTTAAACATTGACCTATGGATAATTATTAATGTCGAAATCACTTGTTCACCTTACTCCCATCACCCCAATTACACAAAGCTCAAAGACTGTGGCATTAAAAGTAACTCATTAGCCAATGGAGTGTCTATTAATACACTTCAAAACAACCACATTCACCAGCTGTACATCATTCGTAACAAACTCAATAAAATTATTCCTTAGACATGGGTCTGCTTATATTGCAAACTGAAATGTCTCTAGAGAGAACCAAAGCACGTCAGGCGTGTGCACAATTCCTGCAGAGACGATGGACCCAGATAACTATTAAAGACTTGTGTTCCTGAATTGCCAAGCTGTCCCAGTACAGCTACAACACCGGCATCAGTCCAACATTGTGATATGGAGAATTGCCCAGTTATGTCCTGTCCACAAACAGCAGGACTAATTTAACCCAGTCATTATCATCCCATCAGTGTACTCTCGATCATCAGTAAAGTGATGGAAGGGGTCAGTGACAGGGCTATCAAGCAGCACCTGCTCAGCAATAACCTGCTCAGTGACGCCCAGTTTGGGTTCCCCCAGGGTCACACAGTTCCTGACCTCATTCCAGCCTTGGGTCAAACATGGACAAAAGAGCTGAATTCCAGAGGGGAGGGCAGAGGGACAGCCCTTGGCATCAAGGAGCCCCAGCAAAACTGGAATCAATGGGTATCCACTGGTTAGAGTCATGCCTGACACATAGGAAGATGGTTGTGGTTGTTGGGGGTCAGTCATCTCAGCTCCAGGACATCTCTGCAGGAGTTCCTCAGGGGAGTGTCCTCAGGCCTAACCATCTTCAGCTGCTTCATCAATGGCCTTCCCTCCATCATAAGGTCAGACGTGGGAATGTTCACCAACAATTGCACAATGTTCAGCACCATTCACCACTCCTCAGATACTGAAGCTGTCCATGTTCAAATGCAACAAGATCTGGACAATATCCAGGCCTGGGCTGACAAGTAACCTTCCCACCACAGTTGAGCTGTGACCATCACTAACAAGAGACAATCGAACCACTGCCCCTTGATATTTGGTGGTGTTTACTCACTAAATTGTCCCCATCAACATCCTGGGGCTTATTATTGACCGGATAGTCAACAGGACCAGCCCTAAAAGTTGTTGGTACAAAAGCAGGTCAGAGGCTGGGAATCCTGCAGTGGTTAACTCACCTCCTGCCTCCCCAAAGCCTGTCCATCATCTACAAGACAAAAATCAGGAGTGTGATGGAATACTCCCCACTTGGAACAACACTCAAGCAGCTTGACACCATCCAGGACAAAGCAATCCACTTGATTGGTATCACATCCACAAACACCAACTCCCACCCCCACTATTGATGCTCAGCAGCAGCAGCGTGGACTATCTGGAGTTTTTAGATTACTTAGTGTGGAAACAGGCCCTTCGGCCCAACAAGTCCACACCGACCCTCCGAAGAGCAACCCACCCAGACCCAATCCCCTACATTTACCCCTTCACCTAACACTACGGGCTATTTAGCATGGACAATTCACCTAACCTGCACATCTTTGGACTGTGGGAGGAAACCGGAGCACCCGGAGGAAACCCACGCAGACACGGGGAGAATGTGCAAACTCCACACAGACAGTTGCCTGAGGTGGGAATTGAACCCGGGTCTCTGGTGCCGTGAGGCAGCAGTGCTAACCACTGTGCCACCGTGCCGCCAAAAGATGCACTGCAGAAATTCACCAAAGATCCTTAGACAGCACCTTCCAAACCCCCGACCACTTCCATCTAGAAGGACAAGGGCAGCAGATACATGGGAACACCACCCCCTGCAAGTTCCGCTCCAAGCCCCTCACCATCCTGACTTGGAAATATATCACCGTTCCTTCACTGTCACTGGGTCAGAATCCTGGAATTTCCTCCCTCAGGGACATTGTGGGTCTACCCACAGCACATGGATTGCAGCGGGTCAAGAAGGCAGCTCACCCCCACCTTCTCAAGGGGTAACTAGGGACAGGTAATAAATGCTGGGCCCAGCCAGTGACTCCCACATCCATATGAGTGAATAACAAAGCCGAGTCAGTGAAGAGAGATTTTTATGTTGTTGTATGATTGTGATTTACTCACATTATCTTTGTGCTAACTTCAAAATCTTGATAAAATCTTGTTTTACTGAATGTGTCATAGTGTAATCATCAAAACCTCTGCCACATTTCTGACCATTGGTCACGGTTAAAGGTCATCCCTGCTTCATTCATTTCTTCATTGTCAGTCAGTCCCTGCATGTTCTGGCAAAGTCAATGTGCTTTAATGTTATAAAGAAGCACAGGAAGCCATTTGAAAAAAACCAGAGAGTCTGTCCAACTTCCCTGCCCTTGCTCCTACAGTCACTTAAAGTCTTTCTCTGTCATGTATTTATCTAATTCCTATGTGAACGTTCATTCATAACTCCCTCCACCTTCTCACACAATGCTCCCCGGAATCAACAATTCACTATTTACAAAAACACTCTCCCTTTTATCTTAAGCCTGTGTCTTCTGGTTCATGATCCGTGCGTTTGTTTCTGACTTTCCAGATGCTGAATCAAGTTTCACGAATTCCTGCTTGACCTTCTCTGCTGCTATCCCAGTAGCTTCTCCACAGTACCTCGATCCCACATTGTTCCTGAATGAACACACATTAGCCCAGCTGGAGCCTCCAGGTTTCAGCATCCTGTCTGGGATTTTGCACTTTATTTGTGAAGTTAGCCCTTCACCACTGCTCAGGAATCACCTCCATCTGGATCAAAAACAACTTGTTTGAACATGCGACAACACATCTCACAGACTGGGGAGACTGGAATCCAGACCTCCTGGTCCAGAGATACCACAGATTAGGTGTTTGTCTTATAAAGTTTGAAAGTGGAGTTACAGGTAGATAGGATAGTGAAGAAGGCGTTTGGTATGCTTTCCTTTATTGGTCAGAGTACTGAGTACAGGAGTTGGGAGGTCATGTTGTGGCTGTACAGGACATTGGTTAAGCCACTGTTGGAATATTGTGTGCAATTCTGGTCTCCTTCCTATCGGAAAGATGTTGTGAAACTTGAAAGGGTTCAGAAAAGATTTACAAGGATGCTGCCAGGGTTGGAGGATCTGAGCTACAGGGAGAGGCTGAACAGGCTGGGGCTGTTTTCCCTGGAGCATCGGAAGCTGAGGGGTGACCTTATAGAGGTTTACAAAATCATGAGGAGCATGGATAGGATAAATAGACAAAGTCTTTTCCCTGGGGTCGGGGAGTCCAGAACTAGAGGGCTTAGGTTTAGGGTGAGAGGGGAAAGATATAAAAGAGACCTAAGGGGCAACTTTTTCACACAGAGGGTGGTACATGAATGGAATGAGCTGCAGAGGATGTGGTGGAGGCTGGTACAATTACAACATTTAAGAGGCATTTGGATGGGTATATGAATAGGAAGGGTTTGGAGGGACATGGGCCGGGTGCTGGCAGGTGGGACTAGATTGGGGTTGGGATATCTGGTCGGCATGGACGGGTTGGACCGAAGGGTCTGTTTCCGTGCTGTACATCTCTATGACTCTAAGTGAGATGGAGCAGCTTATGCAGATACTCTCTGGAGTTTAGAAGAATGAGTAAGATCTAATGAAGGTGTCCAAGACGCTGAAGGGGTCTGACAAAGTAGACTTTGAGAGGATGTTTGCTCGTGTGTGGCAATCTAGAAAAGGACATCACTGTTTTAGGATAAGGGGCAGCAGATTTAAAACAGAGATCCAGAGGAATTACTTCTGAGGTTGAAGGGTAATGGGGAGGCTTAGATGAGATCAGCCATGATCGTATTGAATGACAGGGCAGACTAGAGGGGCTGAATGGCCTGCTCCTAGTTCTGATGTTCCATCACTGTGCGATGACAGCCCACAGTCTGCATTTATATAGCCACTTTAATGTCGGAAAAAATTCCAAGGTGCTTCAAAGCAATGATTCCTAGCGAAATACTGGGGACAGTGGGACAGGCGTTTGTTTAAACTGGCAAGACTTAAGGAGCTTCAAAAGGAAGTGAGAGGCGAGGAAGGGATTGAGGAAATGCCAAAGCTCAGGGTCTAGGCAGCTGAAGGCACAGCCGCAGGGTGAAGGGATTAACATCAGGCATGCTCACAAGGACAGAATGACAGCAGCTCACACAGCTCAAAGACTTATGGAACTGACAGAGATCAGAGCGACAGGGAGAGTGAGGCCATCAGGGGATTAACAGACAGGGATGAGAATTATAAAACCAAATTGCGGCTTAGTCACGTCAGTCAGTGAGCAGAGGCATGATGGGAAATAGGACTTGGCACAAGTTAGGGTCTCGGCCGCAGAGTTTTGGATGAAGTCAAGTTTCTGAAGGAAGAAAGGTGGGAGGTCACTTGAGACATCAGGAAATGATCCCACTGCAAGTTAATAAAGAACCTGATGGTGGGAATTCTTTAACTTTGATACGTCATCTCCAAACAAATAGTGGGAACTGGGAAGTGAGGAGATCAGGCAGGTGACCGGTTGGAATGTGCTCTGTTATTTACCTCGAATTCTACAGATAAAGGTAATTGGAAACGTTTTGTTTAGACAAAGCAAGAATGGGGACATCAAATGTGCACATGTATTTCTAATGGAGAACAGGGGAGGGTGGTGTATATCCTGCAGCAATTCCAAGGATCAAGCTAATCCTGTCAAACACTCACTGTCAGCAACGCAAGGTAAAGACAATGGCCAACCTGAAGCAATGAAATTTAACTGAACTGGACAACACATTCAAAAAGGACAAATGTATTGCATTTATATAGTGCCTTTCACAAACACAGGACATTACAAAGTGAGGTGTGATCATAGCTGTGATGTAGGAAAGATGGCAACCAATCAATCTGCGCACAGGAAGCTCCCACAGAATAGCAATTCAGTAAACAAACAGTTCATCTTTATTTAAAAACAATGTTTGATGAAGGATAAATATTGGGAAGATGCCTGCTCCTCCTTGGAACAATGCTGGGAAATTGTCTGGTTTTCCACTGAACCAGTGGGATGAGTGATGTCTCCTCAGGAAGATGGTACCTGTGACCACGAGGGGAATTCTCTCTGGAGACGGGCTTCGAGGTGAGAGTCTTGCTCCCTAAATCACACCCAGACTCATGGATGCCTGGGATTTCTCAAAGTGCTCTGGATAATTCTATCTCAAAGTAAACAACACATCCCCCCGCTTAGCTCCTTTGTCAGACAGTACAGCTGGCACCTTAACACAGACTCAGAGATGTACAGCACGGAAACAGACCCTTCGGTCCAACCCATCCATGCCGACCAGATATCCCAACCCAATCTAGTCCCACCTGCCAGCACCCGGCCCATATCCCTCCAAACCCTTCCTATTCATATACCCATCCAAATGCCTCTTAAATGTTGTAATTGTACCAGCTTCCACCACATCCTCTGGCAGCTCATTCCATACACATACCACCCTCTGCATGAAAAAGTTGCCCCTTAGGTCTCTTTTTATCTCCCCCTCTCACCCTAAACTTATGCCCTCTAACTCTGGACTCCCTGACCCCAGGGAAAAGACTTTGTCTATTTATCCTATCCATGCCCCACATGATTTTGTAAACCTCTATAAGGTCACCCCTCAGCCTCCGACACTCCAGGGAAAACAGCCCCAGACTGTTAAACCTCTCCCTATAGCTCAGATCCTCCAACCCTGGCAACATCCTTGTAAATCTTTTCTGAACCCTTTCAAGTTTCACAACATCTTTCTGATAGGAAGGAGACCAGAATTGCACACAATATTCCAATAGTGTCCTAACCAATGTCCTGTACAGCCACAACATGACCTCCCAACTCCTGTACTCAATACTCTGACCAATAAAGGAAAGCATACCAAACGCCTTCTTCACTCTATCTACCTGCAACTCCACTTTCAAGGAGCTATGAACCTACACTCCAAGGTCTCTTTTATCAGCAACACTCCCTAGGACCTGACCATTAAGTGTATAAGTCCTGCTAAGATTTGCTTTTCCAAAATGCAGCACTTCACATTAATCTAAATTAAACTCCATCTGCCACTCCTCAGCCCATTGGCCCATCTGGTCAAGATCCCGCTGTAATCTGAGGTAACTTTCTTCTCTGTCCACTCCACCTCCAAACCTGCTATCATCTGTAAACATACTATGATTTGTGACCCACCAGGCCAGATTACACCTTTGAAGACATTTCCTTCAGCAGCGTTTCGCATTCCCACTTTGCAATTGTCCTTTCCCCTTGGATGGGCCAGTGTACGTCAAACATAGAAAACAGGAGCAGGAGGAGGCCATTCAGCCCTTCGAGCCTGCTCCCCCATTCAATGGGATCATGGCCGATCATCCAACTCAGTCCCCTGTTCCCACTTCCTCCCCATACCCTTTGATCCCTTAGCCCTTAGATCTATATATAACAACTTCTTGAAAACATTCAACGTCTAGGCCTCAAACACATTCCGTGGCAGAGAATTCCACAGGCTCCCCCACTCTGTGTGAAGACAGTTCTCCCCATCTCAGTCCGAAATGGCCCACCCTGTATCCTTAGACTGTGACCCCCTGGTTCTGGGCTCCCTAGTCATTAGGAAAACCCTTCCGGTCCTGACTCTGTCCAGTCCTGGTGGAATTTCGTAGGCCGAAGGGCCTGTCCTGTGCTGTATGTTTCTATGTTCTATGTTCTATGTTCTAATTTTACTGGTTTCTTTGAGCTCACGCCTCATTTCTTCCAAACTCCAGTTCTATCGTCCTAACTGATTCTTCATAGGTCATTCCTGCCATCCCGGGAATCAGTCAGGGAAACCTTTGCTGCCCTCCCTCCATCACCAGAACATCCTTCCTCAGATAAGGAGACCCCAAACTGCACACAGTACTCCAGGAGTGGTCTCACCAAGATCTCTGTATAACTGCAGCAAGACATCCCTGCTCCTGTACTCAAATCCTCTTGCTATGACCTGATGAAGGAGCGGTGCTCTGAAAGCAAATGCTTCCAAATAAACCTGTTGGACTATAACCTGGTGCTGTGTGATTTTTAACTTTAATCTTGCTGTGAAGGCCAACACACCCCTTGCCTTCCTCACCACCTGCTGTACCTGCCTCCTTCCTCAGCACTGAACAACATGGTATATTGTAAACCAGGAGCCTAGCTATACGCTTGGCACTACTTCAGATTCTCCCAGCTGAGCCCGACACAAAACTGAAAAAAGTCCCATTGTCAGAATTCCCCACCAACATTCTCTGTTCCGTATGTGAAACAGAATTATCCTCCACAGAGTCATTATCAAATACTTGCCAGTACACTCTGTAACATGCGCACTGTTCCATTACCAGCTGGCAATAAACTATCAGGTTAGCCAGCAGCAGCACGCAACATTACACTTACTTGGTTTCCAGGGGGTCAATCTGCTTGTAGTATTGGTGCATAGTATGGTACAGTAAGCCGACAATGGTGGTCTGAGCTGCAGGTGGAGGACAGGGGAGGGTAGAGAAAAGAAACAACAACATTAATAAGTGAAATGCCGTCATCTCTCACCTGGAGAATATGTTTTCTCTTGAGACTGCTTGACCAGCAATGAATTTGCGTGTACAGCTCACACAGTTTCTCTAATGGGCTGACATTATACCAACTACCCTGCTAGTGAGAGACCGTGGCATCAATGCCAATTCTGTAACATGGGGGTATCTATCACTCAGTTGTTACCTCTTACATCTAATTGTGAAATTCCAACCAAAAGTAACTGTAGCTAAAAATAGGAATGCTCATTAAAAACCCATCAGTGTTAGAGGGTTTAAATGGGAAGGGCAGAATACATCAAACAGTGAAATGTAGCACAGGCTGGCAAATTACAAGCCACAGCGATGGAACAATAGGCTTCCTGCGAGTAAAAGTTGCTTTCAGTATTTTAATTTCCTGTTCCCCTCTGCTTTGATTCAATCCTCACGCATGTTTAGTTACTAATTCAGTGCCATCTCTGAAAGCAGCTTAGATCCAGGTGTAAGATTCTACAAGTGCACTCAATATGCTTTTCGTAATCTGTCCAAAGCACTGACAAGCTCTAGGATTTCCATCATATTACAGTGACACCTGCTCCCCTCACAAGGTCACCTTGTTACTGCCACCCCCTACCCCATAGCTGGTCAATTGAAATGCTGGGAGTTGAGTATGTGGTGCTTGGAAAGGGCTTCCTTCCTAATGAAGGGCTCTGGCCTGAAATGTCGATTCTCCTGCTCCTCGGATGCTGCCTGACCTGCGGTGCTTTTCCAGCACCACTCTCTCGACTCTGATCTCCAGCATCTGCAGTCCTCACTTTCTCCCAATTGAGATGTTGCCACAGTCGGCTCATGTCTCAGTGACAGAGGTAACACAGGGTGATGGAAATAATGATGGTAAATTCCTGAACCCAATCCCCTCTCACCTCCCACCAATCCAGTCAAACACCCAAACAAGGGGCCCCAATGGTTGAGGTCATTTTTTTCAAAATTCACTCACAGGATGTGAGCATCCCTGGCAAGTCCAGCATTTATTACCCATCCCCAATTGCCCATGGGGGCAGTTAAACATAAGAAATAGGAGTAGACCATATGGCCTGTCAAGCCTGCTCTCCCATTCAGTAGGATCATGGCTTATCTTTTCATGGACACAACTCCACTTACCCACCCTCTCACCGTACCCCTTAATTCCTTTAATGTTCAAAAATCTCTCTATTGTTGCCTTAAAAATGCTGGAGTCATGTGAACAAATGTTTTTATTGTCACAAGTATTTTACGGTAAGAATTCCACTAAGCTTATCCCGCTGATATCGCTTCCACCAATTCCGATGTCAGCTCCTGTGCTCACCCAACAAAGTAAGTAAGTAGGTAAGGGCATCCACCCTCCTCCACGCTGGGCACCCACCCTCCTCCGCCCTGGACCCCCACGCTGGGCACCCGCCCTGGGCCCACCCTCCTCCACGCTGGGCACACACCCTCCTCTGCCCTGGGCCCCCACGCTGGGCACCCGCCCTGGGCCCACCCTCCTCCATGCTGGGCACCCACCCTCCTCCACGCTGGGCACCCACCCTGGGCACCCACCCTCCGCCGCCCTGGGTGCCCACCCTTTGCCGTGCTGTGCTCTTGCTGCCACCATTACCATCTAAGATTAGGACAGGTGGTAAGCAGAGAGACAAAAACAAACTCAAGAGAGAAAAAAAAATAAAAAAAGAAAAGCAGTTGGAGGGGAGCTGTAGGCCCGACCAGGTAAGCACAGCAGATTCCCTTCCCTAAAAGAACATTGTTAAAAATTGCACAACGCCAGGTTATAGTCCAACAGGTTTATTTGGAAATACTAGCTAGTGCTTCTAAATAAACCTGTTGGACTATAACCTGGTGCTGTGCGATTTTTAACATTTCAACTCCCCCTCCCACTCTGCCGAGGACATGGAGGTCCTGGGCCTCCTTCACCGCCGCTCCCTCATCACCAGACGCCTGGAGGAAGAACGCCTCATCTTCCGCCTCGGAACACTTCAACCCCAGGGCATCAATGTGGACTTCACCAGTTTCCTCATTTCCCCTCCGCCCCCCAGCTTACCCCAGTTCCAACCTTCCAGCTCAGCACCATTCCCATGACCTGTCCCACCTGTCAATCTTCCTTCCCACCTATCCACTCCACCTTCCCCTCTGACCTATCAACTTTACCCCCATCTCCATCCACCTATTGCACTCCCAGCTGCATTCCTCCCAGCCCCACCTCCCTCCCATTTATCTCTCCATTCCGAGGCTCCCAGCCTCATTCCTGACGAAGGGCTCCAGCCTGAAACATCGATTCTCTTGCTCCTCGGATGCTGCCTGATCTGCTGTGCTTTTCCAGCACCACCCTCTTGACTCTGATCTCCAGCAACTGCAGTCCTCACTTTCACCTAATTGATTTTTAACTTTGTCCACCCCAGTCTAACACCGGCAGCTCCACATCATGGCTAAAAGACATTAGAGAACCACATGGGGTTTTACCAACAATCAACAATGGAATCGTGGTCATCATTAGATGCTTAATTCCAGATTCTTCACTGAATTCAAATTCCACCATCCGCCATGGCAGGATTCAAACCCAGGTCCCCAGAACATTAGCTGTGTTTTCAGAATAGTGCTCTCGTGATAAAATTCTCCACTACTGCCTCCCCATTTGAAGCAGCCTCCAGTGGTAAGAGTGTGACCAACTTGGTTTAGGAGGACATGTATTCAGAAAAGAGTGGTCAGAGAGAGACCACAGGTTAAATAGTGATTGGCTAAAGTTGACACCACAAGATTCAAAATCTACAACCCTGGGCTCCCAGGTCAATCTGATGACAAAATTCTTTCCAGAAATAGCTGACAAACTAGGACCATTCCTGATGAAGGGCTTTTGCCCGAAATGTCGATTTTCCTGCTCCTCAGATGCTGCCTGACCTGCTGTGCTTTTCCAGCACCACACTAATCTAAACTAGGACCATTCATGACAGATGCACATTTGGCTAATTTGAGCAGAAGTGAGTAATTAAAGATTGAAAAGTAAGTCCACATCATGCGAAGGCTGGTTAAATTCACTACTAGATCATTTCAAGTTTTTGAAAGGTTAGGCATTTGGGCCAAAGGTCTTAAATATTCATCTTCTTCTCGGAATGCAGCAAATTCTCTCCCACATCTTACGGCTCCAACATCGCAGTTTCCCTCTGCAACTCTCATATTTTCTTTTCCCTGATGCTGGGCTATCTCACGTTCCTGCTTCAACGTTCCTCTTCAAGGTTTGAGGACTCACAAGAAACTCCATTGAGCTCTCTCCAGCTCGGAGGACAGGGACGCCAACCATTAAGTGCTTAATGCAGAGCTCAGCAGAACTTGTCAATGGTAAAAGGAGTCTTTTGAAATTAGTCTGTTCATGCTATAGCTAATGTGTTACACACATCATGAAAACAACCATTCTTTATTGAACGAGAGCTAATTACTGACTTCCCAATAATTATAACCACAGGCACCTGTTTTCAGAACCATCCAAACTACATTCAGACTCTATTTATTTCAACCTGTTAAATTAGGAGGTAATTCAAGATGTTAAGCTCTGACTATATTTTAAACAATGGAAAAATGCAAGACAAAAATAGGGGATTGAGGAAAGAGATTTGACATTCTTAAAAACATAAATATTTCCATTTGAATTGGAGTAGGTCAAACACCATTCCAAACTTGTTCCACATTTTAATCTGAGATTGAATTTCATTCGCTCAGTTTGGTTTCAGTAATTCTCATCAGCCTTCACTGATGCTAGCTTTCTGAGGGAGACCATTCCAGGCTCTGACTGCCCTTTGTATGAAGACGTGCTCCCTTAATGTTATCGCTGAACAACGTGGCTTTAATTTTAAGCCCAACCCTTGCTCTGGGCCCCCCTCTACAGCCCACTCATCTCAGGAAAGATCTCCTGGCATTGTTCCCTTGGCTGATCCCAGGGGGTGGAGGGACTGCCTCATGAGGAGCAGTTGAGTTGCTTGGGCCTTTAATCATTGGAGTTTAGCAGATTGAGAGGTGAGCTTATTGAAACAGTCAAGATTATTAGGAGACCTGAGAGGGTAGATGTGGAGAGGTTGTTTCCTGTTGTGGGATAGTCTAGGACCAGACAGCATCATCTCAGAATAAAGGGTTGCACAATTGAGACAAAGATGAGGAGGAATGGGGAGGGGATGTGCTTGGTGGTGCCATCCTGCTGGAGGTGGGGAAATGGGTGGAGGATGATCCTATGATTTGGAGACTGGGAGGGGTGGAACGTGAGGGCAACAGGAACCCTGTCATTGTTCTGGGAGGGAAGGGAAGGGGCGAGGGTAGTGGCATGGGAGATGGGTCAGATACAGCTGAGGGCCCTGTTAACAATGCGGTGTAGAGGGTGTTGGAATCCTTGGTTAAGGTGTGTTGACATTCAGGGAGCTGGTGCAGGCTTGCTGGAACTGAACATTTCTGAGATTCTGTAAGGGAACACTATTGTCCCTCATAAATGTGCCAGATTCGCCCCATGTGCCAATTCTAGCTCCCAAGGCAACATCCTTTGGCATGGCATGGTCTTGGTGAACCAGAAACCACACCAGAAACAGATCAACTCCCCATTCATCTTACGTTTGGAAGTTGGATCTTGCAATGCACTGGCCTGGTTAATTTCACAACAACAACTGGGAAGGAATTTGCTGGATCAGACAGGGAGGAGGGGTGCCCTTTGGAAGGAGGGTCAGGAATCAGAGGGGACAGATTGAAGATAATTGGAAAAACAGCCCAATGTAATTGGGTGGGTGGGGCAGAGGGAACATGTTAAAATAAATACATCTGGAATGAATTCCACCTGATTTAATCTGATAGCGTCTGTAAACCATTAACTATAAACGCTTGAGGTACTCCATGTGTGTTCACAGTGACGGGCAATAAAACAAAGGGAACCCCCTCCCCCCACACACCCCTTCCCCCCACCCAGTCCCGGAGGGAGGGGGGGGCCTAGGCAGGGAGACTGAAGCATCAATCACACACCACAGCAGATAAACGCCATGAGATCACAGACAGTCTCTCTTGGACTTGGCGAATAATTTCAAACAAACCAGATTCACACAGGAGATGGGGGAGATCAACAAACGCACAGAGCGTGGAGGCACTGGTGGTGTTCTCCACAGAGAGGAGAAGGTCAGGGTCTTTACTGAGACTGAGTAAGGAGAAACATTTTCAATTGGCAGGAAGATTAGAAACCACAGGTTGGAGATTAAAGACAAGGAAGCAGAGAGGCAAGGAAATTTCCTTCAGGCAGCGAGTTGTTGTATATTGGAATATATTTGTCTGTATTCTCACAGAGAATAAACCAAATAAACACTTGAAAGGTCAACATTATCAGGGCAATGATGAGTGAGTAACTCATCCAAGGAGCAGTGATGGGCTGAATGGCCTCTTTCTGTGCTGGAAGATCTGATTATGTAAAAAGGTGACCCTCTTCAAAAATGATTCACCAAATCAGTCTTTCAGGATGTTTCCAGGATGTGACAAAGGTTCTAAAGGATGTTTCAAAGATAACACTGGAACTGCCTTGTCTTTTCTCTGATGACTCACAGAAACACGAGAAATGTTATGTTTCATTTCCAATTTCACTGTCAATTTCCAAACGTTGCAAATTACTGACTGGTGCCGTTCAAAGGCTAGGATTAATTTTAATCCAGCAATTCCTACAAATGTCACTCCTGTGAATTTACAACCTGTTCCTGACAGCTGGAACTCAGTCTCAGGAGAAAACATACATAAATTTACCCTTTCATCAAATTTTAAAAGCCCAAGAAAAATTAGTCCCAATTCAGTTGATGGTGATATAATTGACTAGGAATTCTAGGGATTCGGGGGGAGTTGAGGGGAAGGGATAGAGGAAGGAGAAACAAGCATGGGTTAAGTGGGCAGGAGTGGAGCAGCAGACCAGGCTGATTGTAACTCTCGTGTTTGGTGCCAATATCATCACTCCACTGCCTGCCTGACACAGACAGTCACTGGAGGTGAACAAGTGGCTCATTGGCAAGGTGAGCTCTCACACAGGGGACTTTTCCACCTCCAGGTTCAGAAGGAAGGGGGCAGAAAGGCAACCCTGGGACAATGGAAAACCCCAAAACATTCCCTGTGGGATCGGGAAAGACTCTGCTTGGTCCTCAACTCCCAGTGAGAAAGTCACACTGTTGTGCTGGATGGGTCATTAATTGTTCATTCCATGGAGGGTTTCCAGAACACCCACACTTCTGTTTGAAAGTGAAGAATTCAAATGATTGTTTTTTTCAATTCATCCAAGGGATGAAGACCGTTGCTGGCTAGTCCAGCATTTATTGCCCATCCCTAATTGCCCAGAGGGCGGTTAAGGTTCAATCACATCGCTGTGGGTCTGGAGTCACATGTAGGCCAGACCAGGTAAGGATGGCAGTTTCCTTCCCTAAATGGATTCATGGCCATCATTAGACTCTGGAAATTAGAATTCCAGATATTTATTGAATTCTAATTCCACCATTTGCAGTGGGGAGATTTGAACCTGGGTCACCAGAACATCAGCTGTGTTTCTGGATTAATAGTCCAGTGATTAATACCATTGCCTCCCCCGATAATGGCAGAGAGATCATTTGACATACAAGAGAGACTGAGTTTTGACAACCATTGACATGAATTTTCAGGACACCTATCTAGAGAGCTCCACCCCCTGCTCCCGGCCTGTCATAGCTTAAACCATCTGGGGAAAAGGATTAAGAACAAGAAATGTCAGCAGCCTCATTTACACAAATTGTCACAACTGTAACATACCAAATCCCATTCTGCAATAAGACAGCTGAAGGTATCTCGACACACAAACTAAACTGGACTCGCCATACTAATGTTGCAGCTACAAGGGCAGGTCAGAGGCTAGGAATACTGCAGCAAGTAACTCTCCTCCTGACTCCCCAAAGCCTGTCCACCATCTACAAAGCAAAAGTCAGGAGTGTGATGGAATACTCCCCCACTTGCCTGGATGAGGGCAAATCCACTCAGGAAGCTCAACACCATCCAGGACAAAGCAACCGGCTTGATTGACACCACATCCACTCCCTCCACCACTGACGCTCAGTAGCAGCAGTGTGTACCATTTACGAGATGCACTGCAGAAATTCACCAAAGATCCTCAGACAGCACCTTCCAAACCCACGACCACTTCCATCTAGAAGGAGAAGGGCAGCAGATACATGGGAACACCATCCCCTGCAAGTTCTCTTCTGAACCACTCACCGTCCTGACTTGGAAATATATCACTGTTCCTTCAGTGTCGCTGGGTCAGAATCCTGGAATTCACTCCCTAAGGGCATTGTGGGTCTACCCACAGCACATGGACTGCAGTGGGTCAAGAAGGCAGCTCCCCCACCTTCTCAAGGGGCAACTAGGGACACAGCAATAAATGCTGGGCCCAGCCATGTCCCATGAGGGAATGAAAAAAACTTGACAGAAAAACTGAACTAGTATTAGTTTATTAACGACACATTTCGATAAAAGCTGCTTACTTTTCCTGTGGAAAGCCTCCCCCGGGACCAAGATGAAGCTCATTCCTCGCGCTGGGAACCGATAACTGGTCAGACTTGAGCCATCTGGAACTTTAACTAAGGAGTAATCTATAACCAGAAAGAAATCAATTAGTTAGACATTATTCTCCACTTCCAGTACGTGCAATAAACTCCACCCAATTCAGTCTGACGGTGTCTGTGTGACCATAACCACTCAGGACACGCTGTACATCTCTATGGCTCTATGACACAGTTTGACAGAGTCTGTGCTGCTAACGTCGGTCTCTGGGAATAAACGCCAAGTCCCCCACCCTAGGGGGGCTCCTAGGCAGGGAAATTGAACCAGGGAAGGGAGAGTTCAGTGAGTGTACAGAACTTGAAGAAATTGCTAGTGTTCTCCCTAGAGTGGAGAAAGATAAGGAAATCTTTAATCCAAGGTGTTCACAATCACTGCGGTTTTTGATTAGAGATTACGAGATTACAAGATTACATTACAGCGTGGAAACAGGCCCTTCGGCCCAACAAGTCCACACCGCCCCGCCGAAGCGCAACCCACCCATACCCCTACATTTACCCCTTACCTAACACTAGGGGCAATTTAGCATGGCCAATTCACCTGACCTGCACATCTTTGGACTGTGGGAGGAAACCGGAGCACCCGGAGGAAACCCATACAGACACGGGGAGAACGTGCAAACTCCACACAGTCAGTCGCCTGAGGCGGGAATTGAACCCGGGTCTCAGGCGCTGTGAGGCAGCAGTGTTAACCACTGTGCCACCGTGCCGCCCGGTGTACTGATGGAGGAACTGCTGGCAAATCTAAACACCAAGGAATGAAGAAGGAGATGGGGTGAGGTGTTTCTTTCACACACTGAGTTGCTGAGTTCGGGAATGGGCTGCCTGAAAGGACTACATTGGAGGAATGGATTGCTTGTAGAGGAACTTTCAAAAGGGAATTGGATAAATATTTACAAAACATAGAAAAGTAGCAAACTGAGGAGGCCATTCAGCTCCAGAAGCCTGCTCTGCCAGTCATTATGGTCATGGCTGACCCCATCACCTGTTCCTGCTTCTCCCCAAATCCTTTGATCCCTTGCGCTCCAAGTGCTATATTCAATTACTTCTCAGAATCATATATAATCATTTGGTCCTGCCTTCCTCCTGTGGTAGGGAATCCTACAGGCTCCCCACTCTCTGGGTGAAGACATTTCTCATCAGCTCAGTTCTAAACAGATTACTCCGTCTCCTTACACTGTGACCCCTGGTTCTGCACTCCCTGGTCATTGGGAATGCCCTTCCTGCATTCCTCCCCCCCCCCCCCGTCTAGCCTTGTTAGGGTTTTATAGGTTTCTAAGAGATTCCCCTCATTCTTCTAAACACCAGTGAATATAATCCGAACCAATCCCGTCTCTTTTCACACATCAGTCCTGCCATCCCAGGAATCTGTCTGGTTAACCTTTGTTACACTCCTTTTTCAATAAAGAGACCAACACTGCACATAATACATCAAATGTGGTCTCAGCAAGATATTCCTGTTCCTGCACTCAAACCCTCTCACTATGAAGGCCAAAGTACCATTTGCCTTCATCGCTGCCCACTGCACCTACAAAGCTCACCTTCTGCAACTGATATACAAAGATACCCATGATCTTTATAGAATCATAGAATTTTACAGTACAGAAGGAGCCCTTTGTGTCTGTATCAGCTCCTGAAAGAGCCACCCTGCTACTCCCCACTGTCCAGCCCTATCCCCATAGACCTCGAAATAGATCACTTTCAGGTAAAGCTCCAGCTCTCTTCTGAACCCCTGTGGCATCCACCTCCCACACTCCCCCCAGGCAGCACATTCCAAATCCGTACAACCCTCAAGAGTCAAGATGTTTCACCTCATCTCACTAAACTCACAGCCAGTCAGGTCATTTCAACCAGAAACATGACAGAGCTGTGTAGGGAACACCATAACTGGAGGTCTTGTCGATCCTCTCAGCTCAATGTCAATCCTCTAATGGGATTTCTCCTTCGCTGTGCTCCCTCTCATGTTTCCTGCCTCCATGCAGACCTCCCCAGTCCGTGTGACCACACACACACACAGCATGCACAGACCCTCCATGCAGCTGTGCTGTTACACTATTATTCCCATTACACTCAGCCGAGAATTGATCCTCAAATACTTCAAAGGCAAATGACCAAACCATTGCTGTTTGTGGGAACTCACGGTGTGGAAACTGATCGCTATAATTTCCCTTCAATAGTGAATGAGTACCTTAGTAGTCAAATTTGGGTATAATTTCATTTGTAATTTTAAAGATATGTTTGAATTTTCATCAGCTGTTGTTTTAATGTTTGCTCATAACAAAACAACACAATATGAAGACAATATAATCTCCAGGTAAATTCACATTTTCCAGGTGTCAGGTGGTAAATCTTAAATTAAACTGAGACCAAGAGGGAAAGGGCTGGTAACACAGACTCAGTCAGAGGTTACTGTTACATGATGCTGCATCAGTTCCATATTAACACAAAGAAGGGAATAATGTTCTGAGAGGTCTGAACAGGATCTGACTCAGGACTGAAGAGGGAAAGGACCACCTCAGCTGTTGGAAGTCTGGATCAGAACGCACTAAGAACACTCAGTGAATCACCTGCAGAGACCGAACTAATGAATTCATGTTTAAATCAGGGATTCTCAACCAGAATGGAACACAGCAACATTTAAAAAGGAACAGCACAACATAATTAAATAAAAGCACAAAGAAATGAACAATAAAAGAAAAATCTTGCAAGTACTAGAAATCTGAAACAAAAATAGAAAGTGCTGGAAAAACTCAGTAGGTCTAATATCTGTTGTACAGAGAGAAACCGAGTTTACAACAACTCATTCGGGGTGTGTGTTGTGTGTGTTGTGTGTGCGTCTATATGTGTGCCTACATGGGTGTTTGCTCATGACGATGTGTGGGCATGTTTCTGTGTGTGTGTGTGTGTGTGTGTGTGTGTGTGTATGTGTATGTATGTATGTGTGGGTGTGTGTATGTGGGTGTGTGTATGTGGGTGTGTGTATGTGGGTGTGTGTATGTGGGTGTGTGTATGTGGGTGGGTGTATGTGGGTGTGTGGGGGTGTGTGGGGGTGTGGGGGTGTGGGGGTGTGGGTGCGTGGGTGCGTGGGTGCGTGGGTGTGTGTGTGCGTGCGTGCATGTGTGCCTGTAGATTATGTCCAGGTCAGTATTTGTTCAGGTCAATGAATCTGTTTGTGTTTCTTTGCCCCTACCCTTTGACCAGGGTGGGTGGTGGACAGAATCGAGCTGGGCATAAACAGAGTGGGCAGACACATACCTGCGACATCGGACCGTCCCTCAATGCTGACAGCTGAGCTGGGGCTTCCCTCCAGGCTGCTGGCCACTCTAATCATGACTTTGTCAACCGTGTCAATCAAACCACTGACCACAGTCACTGACTGGGGACAAAACACATAACATCCCAATACAACCTCGCTCTTACAGACACTGCATAAACATACAGACTAAAACCAGAAGAGCACAAGAAAGATGGTAAATGATATAAACAATGCTGTGTAATTCATACAAACAGAATAAAATCCAAAGGAGTACAGTGCAGGACCTCAGCTGAGTTAGTGGGGCCTCAGTGGATCATGCTCTCATTTAGGAGGTTCAGTTCCAAAGCCTGGAACTTGAGAATCAAGACAAACACTGCAGTACAGGGAGGCCTGAGGGAGTGCTGCACTGTCAGAGGCACTGTCTCCATCACAGACACGTCTTCCCATCAAAGTGCCATCTGCCCTCTCAGAGAGTTGTAAAGGATCCCACAGCACGACTGAAAAAGAAATATACATGTATCCAGACAGTGCTAGCTGTGGGATCTCCCTGTGTAGAATTTGTTCTCTTTGCAGAACTTTAACAGTATGTAACTGTGAAGTATTTTCAGACACTTGGAGGTTATGACAAAATGCTGGAGTATTAGTGGTTTTCTCTACGTCTGGGACTCACCAGAATTTCTTTTTAAAAGCTGCAGCTTTTCTTCAGTAAATTCCATTTCAACCTCATAGCCAAAATACAAAGCCAATCCTGGGTGTTTTATGTCAACACAACTATCTCTGTTAGTCCTTCCTTCGATCAGATGACAAGATGTAAAACTGTACAACACAGAACAGGCCCTTTGGCCCACCATGACCATACAAACCATGACACCATTCTAAACTAAACTCATCTGCTTCTCTCCCCTCCTCCCTCTCTCTCTGGCTGTCCCTGGGATCTTTAACACTCTATTTCCTGCCTATTCATGTTTCTGTCTAAGTGTTTCTTAAACATTGGCATCCTATCTGCTTCTACCATCTCCCCTGGTAGTGCCTTCCAGGCACCTAACACCCCCTGTGTCAAAAGCTTGCCTCACACATCTTCCTTAAACATTTCCCCTCTCACATTAAACCTGTCCCCCCTTGTATTTGATATTTCCACCCAACCATCCACCCTACCCACGCCTCTCATACAGACTTCTATCAGGTCACTCCCTCAGCCTCTGACGGTCTACTGAAAACAATCAAAGTTTGTCCAAACTCTCGTTGTAGCTAATACACTCCAACCCAG
The DNA here is from genome assembly GCF_037043375.1 of Chiloscyllium plagiosum. Classification (NCBI taxonomy): domain Eukaryota; kingdom Metazoa; phylum Chordata; class Chondrichthyes; order Orectolobiformes; family Hemiscylliidae; genus Chiloscyllium; species Chiloscyllium plagiosum. The sequence continues at coordinate 3,603,995 of NW_028270162.1, read as the reverse complement.
GCAATATCCTGGGAAGCTTTTTCTGCACCCTCTCCAAACCCTCCATGTCCTTCCTATGGTGTGGCACCAGAATTACACACTACGTTCTAAATGTGACTCCAGTAAAGTTTTATACAGCTACAACTTGGTATACTCAATGTTATACACAATGTCTGTCATTATAAGCGTGCCAATTAAGAGTAATGCAGCACTGAAGAGCTCATGTGGCACAGTGGTAGTGTCTGTACCTCTGAGCCAGGGGGGCCATGTTCATGAGCCAGCTGCTACAGAGTTGTGTAGTAACGTGCTTGAACAGGATGATTAGGGAAATAACCAATAGAACCTTACTGCAGAGTAAGGTTGAACGAGAGATGCAAGAGACCGATGGGAGTGGTCACATGGGAGAAAGGAAACTATGTCTAATAGTGTATGTCTTAGACCCCAATCCAGGGAAAGATACATAGAAAGTGAGGACTTCCTGATGAAGGGCTTATGCTGAAACGTCGACTCTCCTGCTGCTCGGATGCTGCCTGACCTGCTGTGCTTTTCCAGCACCACTCTTTTCCACTCCAAGGAAAGATAGTCTGGCACTGGGAAGCTGTCCCTGAGAAGGCTGGTCCCAGGGAGGGAGGGAATTCCTTGTGAGCAGACGTTGAGCAGGTTGGGCTTGCAGTCATTGAGTTTTAAAGAATGAGAGGAAACTTTGTTTGGATGAGTCTGAGGGAACTTAAAAGGGTCGGTGTGGAAAGGCGGTTTCCCCTTGTGGGAGAGTCTAGAATCAGACAGTATTGTGTCAGAATAAGGGGACACCTATTTCAGACAGGTGAGAAGGAATGTCTTCTCTCTGGGGGGAGTGAGTCTGTGGAATTCTTTACCACAGAGGGCTGTTGAGGCTGGGGCATTAAGTATATTCAAGGCTGAGACAGACATTTGATTTAATCAGAAAGGGGAGATTCAAGGGTTCGGCGGGGGGGGGGGGGGGGGAAAGAAAGGAAAGTGGAATTGAGGATTATCAGATCAGCCACAATCTCATTGAGTGACGGAGAAGATTTGATGGGCCAAATGGCTTATTTCTGCTCCAGCCTGTCATACTGTTCTGGACTCAGCAGGGGGGGCTCTCCCTGGAGCCAATGTGTATCCATCATGTTCATGGGATCTTCCTGTGCACAAATTGGTTGCTATTTCTCCTCAATTATGATATGCTAATGAAACACTCTGAAGAGAAAGTCATGATTATCTACTTCAGGATGAGCACAGGGCAAGTAAACATGTCTCACCTCTGCTGTTCCACTCCAACTGGGCAACGCCAGAACTTCACTGACCGTCTGCAGAAAGTTCTAGAGAAACAACAAACAAATCCAGTTAGTGATTGGCCCTGGACCCAAAGACACTGCGCTCAATAACCTGTACAACACCGAGCAGGACTCCAGCAGCTCACCTGTGACTGTGACAGGGACCTGACAACATACTACTGCTACTGAAGGACTTGCATTTAGATAGCACCATGAAGATTGTGACAAGATGTTACAGGAGCAACAACAAGAGGCTCAGGGTAATGAGCTGGATTCAAATCCCACCGTGGTGGAAGCTGAATTGAATTTTTTTTTAATGTGGGAATGTTTAGGAGCAGAGGGCAAATCTCAGAGTAAGAGTTTCCCATTTCAGACAGAGACGAGGAGGAATTTCATCAGAGGGGAGTGAATCAATAGAACTCTATCCCAGAGCGAGCTGTCGAGGCTGGGTTGTTCAGTATATTCAAGGCTGCATGGATAGATTTTTAATCAGAAAGAGAATCAAGGGTCATGAGGCAGGGAAGTAGAGTTGAGAATGATCAGGTCAGCAATGAGCTCATTGACTAACAGAGCAGACTCGATGGGCTGAATGGCCTGCTTCAGTTTTGATATCTTATTCATGCCACACAGGCGCCAAAAAATAACCATCTCCAAAACCCCGGAGTTCCCTCTTGAAGGACATTGTAGGACTGCAATAGTTCAAGGCAGCTCAGCCCCACCTTCTCAAGGGGCAACTAGGGACAAGCAATAAATACTGGGCCCAGCCAGTGACACCAACATCCCATGAGAGAATTTAAAAAAAAATAAACAAGTTCATAGCTCCTTGAAAGTGGAGTCGTAGGTAGATAGGATAGTGAAGGAGCCGTTTGGTATACTTTCCTTTACTGGTCAGAGTATTGAGTACAGGAGTTGGGAGGTCATGTTGTGGCTGTACAGGACATTGGTTAGGCCATTGTTGGAATATTGTGTGCAATTCTGGTCTCCTTCCTATTGGAAAGATGTTGTGAAACTTGAAAGGGTTCAGAAAAGATTTACAAGGATGTTGCCAGGGTTGGATGATCTGAGCTACTGGGAGAGGCTGAACAGGCTGGGGCTGTTTTCCCCGGAGCGTCAGAGGCTGAGGGGTGACCTTATAGAGGTTTACAAAATTATGAGGGGCATGGATAGGATAAATAGACAAAGTCTTTTCCCTGGGGTGGGAGAGTCCAGAGCTAGAGGGCATAGGTTTAGGCTGAGAGGGGAAAGATATAAAAGAGACCTAAGGGGCAACTTTTTCACACAGAGGGTGGTACGTGTGTGGAATGAGCTGCCAGAGGATGTGGTGGAGGCTGGTACAATTGCAACATTTAAGAGGCATTTGGATGGGTATATGAATAGGAAGGGTTTGGAGGGATATGGGCCGGGTGCTGGCAGGTGGGACTAGATTGGGTTGGGATATCTGGTCAGCATGGACGGGTTGGACCGAAGGGTCTGTTTCCATGCTGTATATCTCTATGACTCTAAGTTAGACATAGACGTCAAAACTTCACTTCCATCCAGATGCTGCTCACAGATCCCAGCACAAGTGTCCAATGGTGTGATTATTACTTTGCAGATAGACATTACCTCAGTCAGATTTGAGGCAGTATAATGTGGCAATGTTTCATTGGGGAGGACTAAGGAGGAATCCAGGAGGCCATCAGGGGTGACTGGAGACTGGCGACTCTCTGTTTCCTTTTCACGAGTGACTGTCCTGGGGGAAGCAGCAACTGTAGACAGCTGGAAAGAATAAAAATAAATTGATGTGATTCGATCATTAAGAACTGATTCACATTGCCTCGATCCTACCTCAGAACCGTGTGTAGAATAATTCAGAGCAAAAGTAATTCCATTCAGAGACTTACTGGAACATCTGTTGTGAGAGGACGAGAATCCAAATGCCCCTGGGGTGACAGGGAGACACTCTCAGTCTGACAACCATGGGGCCCTGGGGAGAGATGATGATGGTCAGTTGTTCATGATTCTGATGGCACATTATTTCTACAGCTAAGAAAGTTAATAAAATCCACAATTAAAGGAAGCAAAGAAATCTACAGGAGAACATTGTACGAAGCTAGTCCCATTTTTTTCAAAAAGCTGTTCCTGAGCTCAAGGAGATTCTGTCCTTGATGTTTCTCAGAGGAGTAATTAACCAGGCCGGGCTCCGATCAGTCTGGTTTGGGACAGAGATGAAAAGGATTTTGAGAGGCCTCTTGTTTATATGTAAACAGATGAGACTTCAGACCAAAGTGGTCATGTTTTAGAAGTGACCTGTATAATGAAAGGAGCATGATCAGCTCTCTAGCGGAGCAGTTTACTTCAGTCCAGAACTGGTTGGGATTTCAACAGCAATTTGTGTGGAAACTCTCTCATCTGCCCTTCTAACCTTAACCTGTAAGTATCTGACCCTTTTTCGTACCGTGCTTTAAAGGGTGTTTGCTAATTGGGACTGTTGTGTATATTCAGAACAGCATAATTAAGTCTAGTTTGGAGAGACTGAGTTCTGGAGGGGTTCCTTATTCTGTTCTTTGTGTTTCATTGCATAATTATGTGAATTTTGTTTTGTCTATTTTAAACCTTATAGTCAACCTCGCTAACTTACTCCAGGTAATTTTCACTGTACACTTACCGAAACAAATTGCAAAGTTATAGTCTTAGCTGTCTGCTCAAAAATGTTTTGAGTGGTCTGGCCTAGTCCACAACAATATGTCCCAGAAAAGTAACCATTTGGATTAACATAAAACCACTACAGTCCAACCAGGCTATAGGGCTGTTCTATCATTAGAGAGAGAGATGGCTGAGTGGTGGTTTAACCTGAGGGTCACCACACCCCAGGAGAGGTTGCAAAGGAGAGTCTTTCATGGTAACCTCAGTTGGTGTTGGAATTGAACCCACGCTGTTGACATTACAAGCCAGGCGTGCAGTTAACCAATTCTGAATCATTTAGATCCCACTTCTCTGACCTCCATGTGTCATCCAAATACTACCTTCTAGAATGCCTGAAGCCAAGTGGGACCAGGTGAAGGCGCTATATGAATGAAAGGGTCACTAAAGGCAGGTAACCAGAGAGTCCAGAACCAGGAGTCACAGTCTTAAGGACACTGGGTGGGCCATTTCAGACTGAGATGGGGAGAGATGTCTTCACTCAGAGAGTGGGGGAGCCTGTGGGATTCACTGCCACAGAGGTTGAGGCCAAAACATTGAATGTTTTCAAGGAGGTAGAAAGGGTTCTTAGGGCAAAGGGGATCAAAGGGTATGGGGAGGAATCAGAAATAGGGATGATCGACTATGATCATATTGAATGGTGTAATAGGCATGAAGGACCAATTGGCCGATTCCAGCTGTATTGGCTTTGGTTCTATGGGGAACAAGGGATCAGTGGGGGTAGATGTTGTGATGAGTAAATTGGAACAGATTGGACCTGAAATGTTAACCCTGATTTCTCTGTACAGATGCTGCCAGGCCTGCTGAGCTTTTCCAGCAATCTCTGTTTATTATTCTGAAATTGGAGCAGACCTTTGACCTGATGAAAGGCCATGCCTAGATTCTATCCCACTAGCCTTTAACATTCTGGTGTTTCCCATTGTGACACCCCAAAGGTATTCACAGTCAACAAGGGACTTTGAGATGTATGTCACTACAGCATGGGCAATGCTCCGGGACACCGTGAGAGAGGGAAAGGCACCATCTACACATACAGAATATCAACATATCTCCTGGTTTGCCCATCCCTTTACCTGTTGTCGCATTGTAGTAGAGTTGAATCTCATGGGGGGAGAGTGCTCGCTCCCAAATCACAAACTCATCGAATGATCCGGTCACATAGCGACGGTATGATTGCTCATTCTTTGTGCCCACCACCAGGTTAGCATTCGGACTTTCATATCCCTCAGCTATCTCCCCACGCGTATCGTTGGTGCTGAACGTACCATTAACATAAATCTTTAGACCACCTCCAGGGGTCCATGTGAACAGAATGTGTGTCCATTCAGGACCTGGAACACAATGAGCTGAAGTAAAGCTTCCAAACTAAACAGTCATTTTTCCGGTTTGCAATTTTCTTACTTGTTTGATTGAGCTACAGATGTTTTCTTTCATGGGAGGTGGGAGTCACAGGTCAGGCCAGTATTTATTGCCCAGAGGGTAACCCCATTGCTGTGAGTCTGGAGTCACACGTAGGCCAGACCAGGTAAGGATGGCAGTTTCTTTCTCTAAGGGACATTAGTGACCCAGATGGGATTTTTCCAACAATTGAAAATAGTTGTCATTAGATTCCAGATTAAGAAAATTTAAATCCCACCACCTGCCACACCAGGATTTGAACCAAAGATGCAGAACATTACTCAGTGATAATATCACTACGCCATCATCTCCTCTTGCAGCAGGTTGGACAGCAGTGGGTCACCTGAATATAGCCACAGGATTGTCAGCAGAGAATGGTAATCCTGTGAATAGACAGACAAGCACACACTGAAAAACATGCATCTTTGCAATTCCCTGACAATAGGAAATAGCCTGTGTAGAAGATATCTCTCAGCCCCGACCCACAAGCCTTATTCCTGATGAGGGGCTCCGGCCCAAAATGTTGATTTTCCTGCTCCTCGGATGCTGCCTGACCTGCTGTGCTTTTCCAGCACCACACTCTCGACTCTGATCTCCAGCATCTGCACTCCTCACTTTCTCCTGAGTAGAAGATATTGCAGGAGAAAGTGCTGTGCGTATACAAACAGAGAAAACCTTGAGAAACCAGCCCTCTGCCTATCGAGTATATCTCATACCCAGCCTACCTTATTTTAAAAACTCACTTTGAGATCACGTTAATGCAATTTCTCATCAGTGTCCCCTTGAGTAGTTGGAGCTGTAACTTTGCACAGTTTAAATAATTCTGTATTCCCTGTTGGACCTTTTGTAAAACAGTTCCAGATAAATTAAAACAAAGATACACTGTCAACATTTCTCAATGGAAAATTGAAAGGCTGTAAAATCAAGTAAAGTTTTCTCAAAGGCTTCACACTGTACAGAAAACTGAAAAGCCAACAGACAATTGAGAATAAGTTTAAGGCAGTAACTTCACTTAGACTTTTACTGAGCCCCTACACTGTGTTGGAAACACTGCCCTCAGTGCTTCACTCTCAATTAGCATCAACGGAGGCTTCACTCCTCTCGCCCTGAGACATTTGTTAGTAACTCTCTCCAGATCCTTCAATTGGCAGCAAGTCCAATCACACACATCTGGTTGGTTTTGAGACATGAACCAGGTACAAAAGAGATTAATAGTTCAGCAGGAAAAGCTACAGTCACGGAGCCATGTTTTAAATAATTAAGCCAGGTTATAGTCCAACAGGCTTATTTGAAATCATAAGCGTTTAGAGCACTGCCCCTTTGTCAGGTGAAGTGAGAGAGAAGCACACAGACCCAGAGTTTATAATCAGAGAGATCGACAGATCATACAAATGGTGAGAGTGCAGTTTTCTATAATAAAGTCTTTACAGATGTGAGTAACGTGTCAACAGCTGAATAACAAGCGAAGGGGTGACCTATAATCTGACTAAATGAGGCACAGAGATCATTACAAATAATCATAAATAAGATGGTGCTGGAGACAAACCAAATGACTGAAATAACATGTTAAGTAGAAGAGTCACATGCTGAGGGTCTAACCAAAGTGATAATTAATCCAAAGCCGTATAAACTAATTCAGGCTGAGAGATCATAACAATTTATGAAGGCGATGGTGTCAAAACAGAACAGTAAGGAAGATCTTACAGGTATAGAACAGTCTGGTGGGTCACATGTAGCGCCACAGGAAACCAAGATCACAGTTGAGGCTGTCTTCATGGCTATGGAACGTGGCTATCAGTTCCTGCTCGGCGATTCTGCATTGTTGTTTATCTTGAAGACACCCTTGGAGGATGCTTACCTAAAGATCAGAGGCTGAATATCCCGAATTGCTGACCTGTTCCCAACTGGGAGGGGACACTCCTGCCTGGTGATTGTCATGCGGTGCCCATTCATCCGTTATCGTAATGTCTGCTCGGTCTCACCAATGTACCTTGCCTCAGGGCATCCTTGCCTGCAGTGTATGAGGTAGATAATGTTGGCTGAGTCACATGAGTACCTGCCGTGTACATGGTGAGTGGTGTTTCCACGTGTAATGGTGGTAGTGTCCGTGTCGATAATCTGACATCTCTTGCAGAGGTTGGACCCATGGCAAGGAGTCACTGAAACAACTGTACCGTGATATCAACAAAGTTTCATCCCAGCAGCAGAGTTACCATGGACTACTCTTCAGAATCAGTCTCATTCTTGGACACACACATCTCCATCAAGAATGGACATCTCAGTACCTCACTCTATTGCAAGCCCACAGATAACCTCACAATGCTGCACTTCTCTAGCTTCCACCCTAAACATGTTAAAGAATTTTGAGAAGATTTGCAGCTCAGGTTGAGGTTTCAGATGTAGGTTTGCTCGCTGAGCTCAAAGGTTCATTTCCAGACATTTCATTACCTTACTAGGTAACATCTTCAGTTGACCTCATGCGAGGCAATGCTGAAACTTCCTGCGTTCTATTTATATGTTTGGGTCCTTTGGGTTGGTGATGTCATTTAGACCCTATCTACCACCCCCTGAGAAAAGAAACAGGAAGTGACTTCATCACAGGAAATATCACCACCACAGGAAATGCCATCACTCACCCAAAAAACCCAAACACATAAATAGAAAGCAGGGATTTTCAGCATTGCTTCGCGTGAGATCCACTGAAGATGTTACCTAATAGGATAATGAAACATCTGGAAATGAACCTTTCAGCTCAGCGAGCAAGCCTACATCTGAAATGTTAAAGAAGCCATCCCCTAAAGACAGGCCTGCACATACAGAGGATCTGTTCAGATGAGGAGGAACGCCACAGACACCTGAAGATGCTGAAGGACACGCTCATAAAAACGGGATAAATTGCTCTACTCATCGATCGCCAGTTCCAACGTGCCACAGCAAAAAACCACAATGACCTCCTCAGAAGACTGACACTGAATGTGACCAGTAGGGTACCCTTCATCATCTTCCCTAGCGGGGAAAGACTACACCATGTTCTTTGCAGCCTGCAACACATTATCGATGAGAATGAGCACCTCACCAAGACCTTCCCTACCCTCCACTTCTCGCCTTTAGACAACCACCAAACCTTAAATGGACCATCACTCACAGCAAACTGCCCGGCCTTCAGGACAACATCGACCACATCACCAAGCAACCCTGTCAGGGCAATCACTGCAAGACGTGTCAGAACATCGACATGGATGTTACCATTACACGTGAGGACACCACCATCACGTACACAGCAGAGGAGGCTATTCAGCCCACTGAGTCTGTTCAAGGTGGTCAGGACTGATCTGTTGGACAACAACCTGATAAAGGAGCGTCACTCCAAAAGCTAGTGTTTCCAATGAAACTTGTTGGATTATAACCTGGTGTTGTGTGATTTTTAACTTTGTACACCCCAGTCCATCTCCAAATCATAACCATTTCTGAAACAGAATAGCAATTTATAGTCAATTGTGTTGTTGAAAACACAGAGAGATGTGCAAAAATAGTCGTAATCTGGCACCATTTCAATTACAGAAATTATAAATTGACAGAATTGAGACAAAGTTAGGACAAAGTTCATTTTTTGTTTTCTCCACGGCCCCTGGGTTTATGGAGTGGCTATGGGACTCCACTGCTACTCGATGGGCCCCACCCTGTCACTGCATCACCACCATAGCAAGGAGGGACAGTCCAAACACACCCACCAAGTCACAATGGTGGAGATATTGCCAATTCAGTCACTGCCCAAAGCTACACCATAGCAACAAGGAACAAAGCAAGAGTACCATGCCGCCACCACCACTATACCCATCACCAGGAGGGACTGACCACACCCACCAATGGGGAAGCCTTCGATAAAGCCATGGCCACAAGGAATAGGCACCTGGTTCCACCATGTTGCTCCCGTTGTTGGGGCCCTTGTAACTGCCTTCTAGCACCACCCCAACACCCCCCGCCATTCCCCCCCCCCCCCCCCACCAGTGCAGAAAAGGTGAAATTTTACACAAGAGAGAAATGAAGAGACCAGGAAGGATTCCGCTAGCCAGCTGAGTGGAAGTAAGAGCTCAAATACTTCCCACCCTACCACTGCCACCAACTTGATCTGGTTCCATGTCTCTCAAAACCATCACCCTACAGGAAATCAATTGATCACAGCCTTTAACGTCTTCAGTTGACGCCCCCCCCCCCCCCCCCCCCCCCCCCCCCCCGACTCAGCGTGTTTTGTCTGTGGGTGGGGGATGAGTTTCAACTCGAGTGTGGATTCATTTCCAGACCACCTTGTAACATTCAGTAGCCGGGACCAGCAGTGAACTCATTCCCCACAGCTCCCTACACCACCTCACCATACCGAACTCCGAACTCCCCGTGGGCTCATCAAGCAGCCAGTTTAATTCCAACGTTACCTTCAAACTGGAATTCAAGGTCATTTCAACAACTATTGGGATAGGGCCTTTCCAGATAATGTCATGCTTTTTGTATTGATTATTGATCTGGCTCAGACCAGTCACAGGGCTCCTTTCCACATAGACTTTGGAGTTATCAAATTACTGGATATCACAGTATGGAAAGAGGCCCTTCAGCCCATCATGTCCATGTCAGTTATCAAGCACCTATCTACCCTAGTCCCAACTTCCCAGCAGTTGACCCATTGCTTTCTATGGTATGACATGTGAAGTGATCATCTAAATAGTTATTTGATGTTGCTCTGTCAGCCTCTCCAGCTGGGAGCTCCAAAAGCTCACCACTCTCTGGGCGAAAAAAACATCTTCCTCAAATTCCCTGTAAACCTCCAGCCTGTTACTATAAATCTAATTCCCCTGATCACAGATCCCTCCACTAAAAGAAATTATTTCCCCTGATCTACACCATCCAGGCGCCTCACAACCTTGTTATCCTCAATCGGCTCAGCTCCCCCCCCCCGCTCTCATGAAAACAAACCATAGCCTATCCGCTCTCTCTTCATCACTGAATTAGCCCAGCCCAGGCAACATCCTGATGGATCTCCTCCACATCTTCTCCTGTACCATTACAACCTTCTGACAGTGTGGTAGGATTTTCAGGAATGACCAGCAATTGTAACCTTAAATGAACTCTGATTTTCTCTCCAGGATTGTCTTTGACTGTCAATTGAAACTGTTAATAATGATGTACTCAAAAGTTTCTTTCTAGTAGAGGCAGGCACAGTAGATTAATTTAAGATGTATCAGGACAGATGCATGAGTAGGTGGGGAGCAGAGGGATACAGGTGCTTAGGAATTCGACGACAGGTTTAGACAGTAGATTTGGATCGGCTCAGGCTTGGAGGGCCGAAGGGCCTGTTCCTGGGCTGTACATTTTCTTTGTTCTCTTTGTTCTGAATTCACATTTCGGGATGGTGTACATGAGTAACTTGAGACCTGACGTCAGGTGAGTAGAGTGTATTGGGCAGTTTAAGAAGGTGTTTAACACACTTGCCTTCATTGCTCAGACCTTGAGTGTAGGAGTTGGGATGTCATGTTGAGGTTGTGCAGCTGTCTTCTGGAGTGCTGTGTGCTGCTCTGGTTGTCCTGTTATAGGAGGGACATTATTAAACCAGAGAGGGTTCTGCAAATACTTACCAGAAGGTTGCTGGGAATGGAAGGTTTGAGTTGTAAAGAGAGGCTGCATAGGCTGGGACTTTGTTCACTGGACTGTAGGAGATTAAAGGGTGATCTTATAGAGGTTTATAAAATCATGAGGGGCATAGATAGGGTGAATAGCAAAGGTCTTTTCCCCTGGGTGGGATGTTCAAGGCCACAGGGCATATTTATGAGGTCAGAGGAGAAAGATTTAAAAACGACATGAAGGGCAACTGTTTTTACACAGAGGCTGGTACATATGTGGAACGAACTTCCTGAGGAAGAGGTGGAAGTGGTTACAATTACATAAAAAAGACACTTGGATAAGTACATGAATAGGAAAGGGTTGGAGGGATATGGGCCAGGAGCAGTTAGGTGGTATGAGTTTAGTTTGGGATTAGGGTCAGTATGGACTGGTTGGACCGAAGGGTCCAACTCTTGTGCTGAATGACTCTAGACTTCTCAAAGATCTCCCCCTGCCCCACTGGGAGTTCTCCTGCACCATCTCTGAATTAGTTCAAGACTTATTGATCCAGATTGATCATACTGATTGCATCATGTGACCCTTTGGATGACGTAGGCAAACCCAATTGCCCTCAGTGTTTTTTTTTCCCTCTGTTTCCCATTCCTGTGGTCATGTGCTGTGAAGGTAATTCACTGATAGGCTCCTGAGAACTCCCCAGGCCTAATCACTAAAAGATAATCAAACACCCAGGGAAGGACACTAAAAAATGAGCAAAGTTGGAAGCAGAGGTAGGAGAAAAATATTGGGAATACACTAACAGGTCAGGGCAACACACAAGCCTGATATCAGACAGAGAGAGACAACTTTCACAATAACACCAGTTAGACAGAGTTAGGCCACAGATCAGCCACAAAGAGAAACTGAGGACTGCAGATGCCGGAGAGTCAGGGTTGAGAGTGTGGTGCTGGAAAAGGACAGCAGGTCAGGCAACATCCAAGGAGCAGGAAAATCGACGCTTCAGGCATTAGCCCTCCATCCAGAGCAGCCACAGTCTGACTGAATAGTGCTACAGGCTTGAGGGGCTGAATGGCCTGAACACTCCAAGAGGTCCCATTGGCTGTATCAGTGGTAAGTGTGTGAGCAGCTCCTGACACAGTGACGGGCTGCAAACGTACAAAAATGAGAGGGAGTTGCCCTTCTCATGGGCTGATCATTGCCTTACCTGGTGGGCTGATCATTGCTTTCCATTTCTGTAAGGTTTTACGTGTGTAGAATTCTATATAGCCTCCATCAACATTGGCATAGATGGAGAATCCACTGGACAGCACCTTTCCCCCCGAGGCGATGGTGGACCCAGACCTCTTCTCCAGGTTCTTCCAAAAGAAAGAGAACGTCACACCTGGACAGAAAGTGGACAATGTTTAAACCTACCGTAGGAACAAAGCCAATTGTTTTATGTCTAAAACAAGGGCTGTATTCAGAGCATTGCAGCAGAGATGGACATTTAGTCAATATAGTGATTGGAACCAGGTGAGACCCTTGGTTCGGTTTGTTAAACTGGGTCAATCAGGGAGCCCTGGCTTACAGATGTATAAAAAAAACAGGGGATTGAGAATCTCCTCAGTTCAGGGACTGACTGTCAGCTGACTGGCCACAGTCAGTGTATATGTCAATAAAGGGTGACTTGGTGATGGGATACCAGCTTCTGGTCAGTTATTTCAGTCAAAGAATTGGGTACAGCAGCCTCAATGCTTCCCCCCTTTACACAGTGCCCAGCAAACAGCTTCCTCTCAGTCTGAACTCATCCCCCTGCCCTTACTGACCCAGAGGGTCAGGAAAGATTCACTCCACTCGTCAGCTCAAAGCACACCCCACAACACTGCGGTGAAAACCAAACCAAACCAGCGGGAGAAACTCGGCAGGTTTGGCAGTGTCCGTGGGGAGAGAGACGCTGAGTTCACGTCTTGAGTGCAGTGACCCCACGTCAGAGCTGTGACTCAGCAGGGCAGAGCAGAATGCTGAGTCAGGTTGGACTCAAATCACCAACAGGGTTTTTTTTCCACACACTGCCAAACGTGCCAAACTTCTCCAACACCTTCGGTTATTTCAGACTACCAGAGTCCACAGGGGTTTTTTTTTGCTTTCTCCTGAAGTAACTCTGATTATTTATGGAACAGAAGCAGAGCAGAAAGTCTGACTGTCATTAAAATAACAAAGGCCCCTGTTCTGGGCAATATTTATCACTTAACCAATAGTTGACCCAGTGGCTCAGTGGTTCAGCCTATTGCCTCATAGCACCAGGGACCTGGGTTCAGCTACAGCTGTCTGGGTGGGGTTTGTACATTCCCCCTGTGTCTGTGTGAGCTTCCTCCCACAGTCCAAAGACACGCAGGTCAGGGTGGATTGGCCATGCTACATTGCTCATAGCATCCAGGGACGTGCAGGCTAGGCAGGTTGGCCATAGGAGTTGCAGGACTATAGGGATAGGGTAGGAGGATGTGTCTGGGATGCTGTTTGGAGGGTTGTATGGACTCGATGGGCTGAATGGCCTGCTTCCACACTGTAGGGAGTCTAAGATTCTACATGGAAATAACAGACACTTAGTTCCAACCTTACTTGAGGATTTTTCTATGCACACATTGGTTTCTTACTTTGCAATGTTGTCAGCTTTCAAAAAGTATCTCATTTGCATTTTAGAATAGGCTGGGCTGAGGAAAGTGGTTAAATAAATGCAATTAGACCAACCTGCATCACTGCATTGTGCTGGGTCACTAATGCAGGAGTTTTTGTAACTGCCGAAGTGTAGGAATGTACCACCTGTATTTCCATTGAGATAGATTCCCTTTTTTACCACTCCCTCGACAATATCTATAAAGCAAAGGAGCAAAGGTAACAGGTCAATTATTACTGCTAATGACCAACCCTTCAGCAATGAGCATTCACCTCAAGGTCATCTAACAAGTAACAGGAGCAACAACTCGGGGGCTACAGACGTAAAATGGCCACTTTTACTGAAGCCTCGTGGAACGAGTGACACAAATCTGTTCAAAAAGTATTAGGGTTGGAAGAAAAGTCTGACTCTTCCTCATCCAGTATGGTCACAAAGATCGGTTTGCCTTTTGATTGGCTGTGGGAAGGATTGACCAATAGCAGGATATTGGTGTGGGGCAATTAGATGCCATGTGATGAATTCTGCAGAAATATGTCCAGAGTTAGCAACCTAATCTGTTGAAAAACAGGATTACAGATTCTGCCCAAACTAGGTACAACATTGAAGACAGGAAACCGAGACTCCCATGGTCTGAAAGCATTCCCAGCTGGGATAGAATGGAGGGCTGCACCCCCATAATCTGGCAACTGTACCCTTATACACACATGGTATAAATATGGAACTGTGCCCCAATATGCACAGGATCTAACTGGGCACTGTACCCCAATATATACAGGATCGAACTGGGCACTGTACCCCAATATACACAGGATCTAACTGGGCACTGTACCCCAATATATACAGGATCGAACTGGGCACTGTACCCCAATATATACAGGATCGAACTGGGCACTGTACCCCAATATATACAGTATCTAACTGTGCACTGTACCCCAATATACCCAGTATCTAACTGCGCACTGTACCCCAATATATACAGGATCGAACTGGGCACTGCACCCCAATATATACAGGATCGAACTGTGCACTGCACCCCAATATATACAGGATCGAACTGTGCACTGTACCCCAATATACACAGGATCTAACTGTGCACTGTACTCCAATATACCCAGTATCTAACTGTGCACTGTACCCCAATATATACAGGATCGAACTGTGCACTGTACCCCAATATACACAGGATCTAACTGTGCACTGTACCCCAATATACCCAGTATCTAACTGTGCACTGTACCCCAATATATACAGGATCGAACTGGGCACTGCACCCCAATATATACAGGATCGAACTGGGCACTGCAACCCAATATACACAGGATCGAACTGTACACTGTACCCCAATATACACAGGATCTACCTGTGCACTGAACCCCAATATAGACAGGATCGAAGTGTGCACTGTACTCCAACATACACAGGAAATAACGGGGCAGTGTACCCCAATATACCCAGGATCCAACTGTGCACTGTACCCCAATACACCCAGGATCTACCTGTGCACTGTACCCCAATATACACGTACATTGGATCGAACTGTGCACTTTATCCCAATATACACAGGATCGAAGTGTGCACTGTACCCCAATACACCCAGGATCTACCTGTGCACTGTACCCTAATATACACGTACTTAGGATCGAACTGCGCACTGTTCCCCAATATACCCCAATATACACAGGCTCTAACTGCGCACTCTACCCCAATATACTCAGGATCTAACTGGGCACTGTACCCCAATATACCCATGATCGAAGTGTGCACTGTACCCCAATATACACAGGATCTAACTGGGCACTGTACCCCAATATACACAGGATCGAACTGGGCACTGTACCCCAATATACCCAGGATCTAACTGTGCACTGTACCCCAATATACACAGGATCGGACTGTGCACTGTACCCTAACATACCCCAGATCTAACGGTGCACTGTACCCCAATCTACCCCAATATACCCAGGATCCAACTGGGCACTGTACCCCAATATACCCAGGATCCAACTGGGCACTGTACCCCAATATACCCAGGATCCAACTGCGCACTGTACCCCAATATACACAGGTTCAAACTGTGCACTGTACCCTAATATACACAGGATCCAACTCTGCACTGTACCCTAATATACACAGGATCTAACTCTGCACTGTACCCCAATATATACAGGATCCAACTCTGCACTGTACCCCAATATATACAGGATCGAACTCTGCACTGTACTCCAATATACACAGGATCGGACTGTGCACTGTACCCCAATATATACAGGATCGAACTCTGCACTGTACTCCAATATACACAGGATCGGACTGTGTACTGTACCCCAATATACACAGGTTCAAACTGTGCACTGTATCCCAATATACCCAGGATCTAACTCTGCACTGCACCCCAAGAGATACAGGATCTACCTGTGCACTGTACCCCAATATACACAGGATCTAACTCTGCACTGTACCCCAATATATACAGGATCGAACTGTGCACTGTACCCCAATATACCCAGGATCTAACTCTGCACTGTACCCCAATATATACAGGATCGAACTGGGCACTGCACCCCAATATACACAGGATCGAACTGGGCACTGTACCCCAATATACACAGGATCGAACTGTGCACTGTACTCCAATATACACTGGATCGAACTGTGCACTGTACTCCAATATACACAGGATCGGACTGTGCACTGTACTCAAATATACACAGGATCGAACTGGGCACTGTACCCCAATATAAGTGAAGGGTTCAGCATAAACTACTTAAAATGAGCAAATAACATTTTGACATTTTGAACAATTTCCAAATACTGTGAAAGTAATACCTTGGCTAATTAATATTATTCCTAATCAGTGAAGCATTAATTAGGCTCTCCTTAAAATTATTTACATTTTATAATTTTGTCTTGGCCTCACATTGGCTAAGGCAAACCCATGAATTCTCACCTACAATTGTCGAGAGGTTAGAGAAGGCAGAGTCAATGGTGTAGACAGAGGAAGAGGAATAAGAAGGAAGCACAGTGAAATTGTGGATTCGGAGCACTGAAGGAAGAGAAGCACATGCTGTAAGATCGACAACAACATCAAATCACACTGCTGACAACACTGACACTGGGTTACTGCAAGAGAAATCAAACAAAAAACACCCTCAAACGTTTAAAGCTTCAAGACTGCATGACAATATTTAGAGAAACAGCAAGAGCAGGAGTCATGGAGGGGTAAGAAAACCATAGACTCCCCACAGTGTGGAAACAGGCCCTTCGGCCCAACAAGTCCACACTGACCCTCCGAAGAGTAACCCACCCGGACCCATTCCCCCTACCTTATATTTACCCGATTAATACACCTAACCTACACGTCCCTGAACACTATGGGCAATTTAGCACGGCCAATTCACATTACCTGCACATCTTTGGTCTGTGGGAGGAAACCGGAGCACCCAGAGGAAACCCACGCAGACACGGGGAGAATGTGCAAACTCCATATAGTCACCTGAGCCCGAATCAAACCCGGGTTCCTGGTGCTGTGAGACAGCAGTGCTAACCACTGAGCCACTGTGCCGTCCAAAGACAGTTTATGCGATTTCTTAGAATGTATCACGTGTCCCCTCCTACTCCCTCACCATCTTACCCCATCGCCCTCACTTTTTAATGCTTTCTCTCTTGTGAGATATACAATGGAAATCTATTATAACCTGATTCAAGGTTATGCAGAGAACCTCAGAGTGTGGGAGCTCATCAATTCCAACATGGGTAACTCTTTGGTTATTACAAAACTGGAAGGTTCCTTCATAACCAAGTCCTGCTGCTTTTCACTGTTTGGACCCCAATATTCTTTTGAATCTCCCCCTGGATTTATGAGTGAATCTCTGTTAGATTCTAGTTGTGGTCTCACCCACAAGGCGAAATATCTTCTCCACTTCTCCCACATTTACATCTTAAGACCACAATCAGGAAACCCTCCAGCTTCAGAATCAGAGAGGGAGCCCGTTCATTCTTTCTTGACAGATACAAACTTTCAGTTCTGGCATCATTCTTGTAATTATTTTTAATATCTTCTGCAGTTTCTCTGGTCTGTATCCTGTCTATAATAAGGATCCAGAACTGTTCACAGACTCCAGATGTGGTCTCTGCAGAGGTTCGAGATAATTTAACATGACTCCTCTTCATTTCAATTCTATCTTTATTTCACTTGCAATAAAACCCATGAAAATGGCAAGTCTCCCACTGGGTTATAACTACATTTGGTAAGTTTACAGTGATTGTCCAGAGCACTGGAAAGTGTAAGATAAGAAGAGATTGTCACTGACAGGAGGAAAGGTATGGACTTATTGCACTGAGAATGACATAACCTGTTTGACTTCCATTCACATTGCACAGCTCGTTCAGTCCAGTCACTGTATCCAGAGGCCAATAATGAGATGCTGATTCTAACACCTGGAAACCTAAAAACAGCTGGTTAAGGTCAGTGTCATTGTCTGTTACAGTAAAATCCATTCAGCAATCCCGACATAATTCAGAACATTTACTAATTCACAAACTAAACAACAAAGAGGCAGTTTAGCAGGCCCGCACAGTTAGCGTGTATACACACATACACACACACTAACACAGTTAGCATGTATATACACACACAGCGTACACACACACACACACACACCCTTATCAGTCAGCAGCGGTAACTAACAGAAAGCTCTGCAAAAATTCATTTCAAGAAAAACAGTTGAACTTTCGTAAAACTATCACTGTCCCCTTCCACCCCAAGGGTTGGTGCAGTCATAATGTCACAGGGCTCATGTTCTGCGGATATAGGGTTTGAATCCTGTCACCGACTGAAAGACTACAGACAGAAACATGTTTGAAAACCATGACTGGTCTGACATATTTCTGGACCATCACAGAGTACAGCAGTAAAATATTTATAGACTGAGTTCTTTTAATTCACTCACCAGTGGCTAGACCAGCAGTTATTGCCAAGCCCTAGTTACCCAGAGGGTAGTTAAGTCAGCTACGTCGCAGTGGGTCTGGAGTCACATGGAGGCCAGACCAGGCAAAGATGGCAGTTTCCTTCCCTGGAGGACATTAGTGAACCAGATGGGGTTTTATAATAAATAGCACTGTTTAATGATCACCATCAGGTTAGTGTTTAATTCCAAATTTTAACTGAATTCAAATTTCACCATTTGCCACTACACCAGAACCCCCAACAAACATTAACAATCTGATTGGTCAAGACATGAATCTTCCTTCTCTGGTCATGGTCAAGAGGTATAATCTTCTGAGGAGAAGGACTTAAACACATCCACATCACATCTTCCAGGAAGGGTACAAATATCCAGCAGGATTTCAACTCGGAAGTCTAACCCTAGACCATTCTCCAATCGGATGGACTTTCAAGAATGGGATTCGAACCCTGGACCTTCAGATACTGGGGCCAATGGTGCACCCTTAATACTGGGATGAGAAACACATGAAACAAATTGGGATAACTGGGACAGCCCCGTGCTGCCTGAGAGGACAGGGGAGGGACAACTTCATCACCAACTTTGAAGAAGGAACTGGATAAATACTGAAAAAGAGAGTGTTGCAGGGGACTGCAAAAAGGCCAGTGGTGCGAGACAAACAGGATGGTTCCTTTGAAGAGGCAGCATGGCTCAACGAGCTGAAAGACACCTTTCCATGCTGGAAGGTTTAATGGTGGATGGTATATTCAGTTCAGGAGTGATTCAACCCACAGTCTGTGATCTTGTATTCCCAGTCAGGGAGTTCACATCGCTCAACAGCAGGATCCCAGCAAAGGAATAACAACTTGGGATGTTTCCTTAAACTTTAAGTCCTAACCACATCAAAAAAAGCAGAATTAATATTTGATACTCGAATAATCTTCAACAGCATTTCTCAAGGATTTTGTTGGGTGCAGCGTGGATTTTTCCATCTGGAATGATTTAAACAATCCTGTGAATTCCAACCCAAGGATTAGAACGAGCAAATCTTGCTCTTTGCACTGTGTGTGAGATCATTGTTTACATTACCTCACCCATAACTTTATAAATCTTTGCATCACTTGGTCTCACAAGAGACAATCTTTACAATGAGCGGTACCACCTCACTGTCATCTTTGAATGACAGTTATGATGATTCATTTGCCATAATTGTTTGAGAAATTATTTTACACTTTTAATAAAAGCATGAAGCTGGAGGCGGACTGTGCAGAAATGTTTCAGCTGGTGTTAAACTGAACAGTCTGATACAGTCTGATTGGTTAGAGTGTGCAACCCTTGGAATTGGTGGCGGGCCTGATTTAAACAGGGCTAGGAGAAGCCCCTGTCAAACCGCAGTGCCCCACTCCAACAGGGCTGCACACAGTTTTCACCAACTACATCAAGTTGCCTTGATGGGACCATTGGGTGAGAAATCCTCATTCATTCTTACTGTCCTCCACTGCCTGAGGCAAAGGGTAATTCCAAACTTCAAGTGATTATGCACTTCCCCTTTAGGCAACCGACCACTCTCAGAGATCTCTGTAATCACCATATCCCACTCACTTCACCATTCCTAGCTTCCGTCACTCCACCACTGATAGCAGAACCTCCAGCTGCTGACATCCGATGCTCTGGAATTCTCAGCTCCCTCATCTCTTTCCAGACTTATTCCCAGTGAAGGGGGTTACTGCATTCTGCACAGAGTGTGCTGTTCCCGCAGATCATCTTGCTCGGAGTTTGTCATTTGGCCAACAACTTTCCCCATCTTTCGGGTAAACCATCTGCACCCACCAACCCCTGAGAAACCAGGCCTCTGGGATACCCCTGTGTTACTAGCACAGGGTTCCCATAACCCCTTTACTGGATACCTGATCAGAGAGGGAACTTTATACACAATCAGTTACTCTTGCAGAGTAGTCTGTGTGTATTGTTTGAAGATTAATTAGAGTGTTGCTTCAGAAGTAGCCCCAACCCCATATGATCCCCATCCCCACCCCGATTGCTGGGATTCAGCATCAGATCATTGACATGAAGGCTAACAGCCTGCTCCTTCATTTCCCTCCAATGGCTTGAGGGTGCAATAGATGTCACAAATCCCTGCATAATACAGGAGACACAAGACCAATTTGGAACTAGCCTCAGGGCCTCCTCTGCAAGGAATCCATTCCAGGAAGCTTTCCAATATGAATATTGCACACACTGACATAAATTAGGAGCAGACATTGACCATTTGGCCCTTTCGATCTGCTTCTCCATTCTATAAGGTCATGATTTGCATTTCAAATTCCACATTCCCATTGACCCCTAGATAATCTTTGACAGCCTAACAAAAATCAATCCACTGCTCCTTAAAGATATTCAACAATGCTGCCTCTATCTCCACGGAATCAGACAGCCCACAAAGAGAATAGAATTCCCCTTAACTCCATCTGTAAAAGGTGACCCCCAATTTTAAACCAGTGTTCCCAACCCTTTTCTGGACTGACCATCAAAAGGAAACATCTTTCCATGTCCACTTCCTTCAGGACCATATTCACCTCAACCCAGTTCCCCTCCACCTCACTCTTTTAATCTCCAGTGAAAACAAGCCCAGCCTATCCAAACCTTCCTCTTCAAACAACGCACTCACTCCAGGTATCAATCTGATAAACCACCTCAGAACCATCTCCATTGCATTTACATCCTTCCCTAAATAAAGTGACCAAAACTGCACACAGTGTTCGAGATGTGGTCTCACCAATATCCTGTGTCACTGATGCATAACATCTTTACTCTTATGTTATTTCCTTTTATGATAACAGAGTTTCTCATTATCCTTCCGGATTACCCACTGTACCAGCTCACTAACTTCCAGATTACCGTCTTGACCTGCTCATTCACTTCCCGATTACCCGCTGGACCTGCTCACTAACCTCCCGATTACCCGCTGGACCTGCTCACTAACTTCCTGATTACCCGCTGGATCTGCTCACTAACTTCCCGATTACCCACTGGTCCTGCTCACT
The DNA here is from genome assembly GCF_037043375.1 of Chiloscyllium plagiosum. NCBI lineage: Eukaryota > Metazoa > Chordata > Chondrichthyes > Orectolobiformes > Hemiscylliidae > Chiloscyllium > Chiloscyllium plagiosum. Next base: position 3,582,397 of record NW_028270162.1, on the reverse strand, counting down.
AACCTCCAGATTACCCGCTGTACCTGCTCACTAACTTCCGGAATACCCACTGGACCTGCTCACTAATTTCCAGATTACCCGCTGGACCTGCTCACTAACTTCCCGATTACCCGCTGGACCTGCTCACTAACTTCCAGATTATCTGCTGGACCTGCTCACTAACTTCCCGATTACCCGCTGTACCTACTCACTAACTTCCAGATTATCTGCTGTACCTGCTCACGAACTTCTTGATTACCTGCTGGACCTGCTCATTAACCTCCAGAGTACCCGCTGGACCTGCTCACTAATTTCCAGATTACCCGCTGGACCTGATCACTAACCTCCAGATTACCCGTTGTACCTGCTCACTAACTTCTGGATTACCCACTGGACCTGCTCACTAACTTCCCGATTACCCGCTGGACCTGCTCACTAACCTCCAGATTACCCGCTGGACTTGCTCACTAACTTCCAGATTACCCGCTGGACCTGCTCACTAACCTCCAGATTACCTGCTGTACCTACTCATTAACCTTTTGTGCCTCCTGCAGGAGGATACCCAGATCCCTCTGCGCTGTGGTATCCTGCAGACTCTGTTTTAGTAAAACTCTGCGTGTTCATTCTTCCCGCCAAAGTGAACAACTTCATATTTTCCTTCATTATGCTCCATCTGCCAGCTTTTTACCCACTCACTCCACTCCTATCTTTACATCTTCTTCACAGCTTACCTTCCTAGCTTTCCAAGTGGCATCTACCAATTTAGCGACTGCACCCTCACTCCCCTCCTCAGTATCATTGATGAAAGTTGTAAAATGTTGAGTGCCCAGCACTAGCCTAGGGAGTTTCCCGTTAAGGAACTTGGGACATTCCAGGTAAGTGGGAGCAGTGTGGAAGATCAACCAAGCTCAGGTATAATATGGGGCCAAATGGCCTCCTGCATCTTGGATTTTCCTTGATATCCTGGTTTAGATCCCAATGAATTTCTTCCCTTGAATGTTTATGAGGATAGAACATAAATACTATGAGTTAATATTAAAAAACAACAAATTCAAAACACAATGTGAGAATAAAGGGCCTTGTAATGATCCAATTATGAACACATCACATTGGCATAAACAACAAATGGTTTTTATAAAGAATTCCAGATTAAAAAATGGACAGTATTCTGCACCCAGAAAATCCAATTAAGCAATTCTTTTGTTTTGAAGAATGTTGTCAAGTTGATGTATTAATATCTTTTTACTGGCAATTAGAACAAACTAAATGCTCAGAGAAAAATATGAAAATTGTTACAAGCTGTTGGTCGATCATTTTTTTTTGTAACCACAAGCTGCATATTTGCTGCAAATATGACTTCCTCTCAATATTTGTCCAGAAATTCTGGACTGGGACATATTGCTTAATTCAAAAGTTATTGGTAAAGGGCAAAATTAAACTGTTTGACTCACATTCAATGTAAGAGTTTTAATTTGATGAAATGACCTCTCAGCAAAGGCACAGATGGGGCAGGATTGGCTGTCGCTGATGTAAGTAGGAGCTGGACAGTATTCAGCACAAAGTCTGGTTTTCATCTGGAAGCTTTGAGCATCAATGGCTTTTATTTCTAATCGCCAATTGGTATTAGTGATTGAAATTAGACTGCAGACACTTCAAGGAAGTATCTGCAAAGCCAACATGTTTATAAACCCCATTTGCAGATAGAGCGATGAACAGAAAGCATTGTGGTTTAAGGGTTGGAGAAAATCTCTCTAAAATGTGCAATGGAATAGAACAGCAACAATTTCCATTTAAATAGCACCTTTAGTAGAGTGAAAGATCCCAAAGTGTTCACAGGAGCAATCGCCTAACAAAGACCTGACACTGAGTCACGGCTGATATCTGGACATTGAGCACAGGATGAGTCAAACTGGAAGGTTTCAGAGTTAAAAGGAGAGAGGGGGCAAAGTGATCTGGGAAAAGAATTTCAGAGCTTTGGCAAAACCTGACCAATATGACTCACATCAATAGGCAATGCCAATGGATGCCACCCACAGTCTTTCCCTTTGGGATATGAGACTGAATTCCAATAGGGCACCTGAACCATTTGAGTTGGCTGCTGTTGGTTTGATGGGTTTAGGATACACTGTCCCTCAAATGGCCGTCTTGTTGGGTGATCTGCTCAAAGCCACTGCTCTGTGCAACAACTCAAACCGAAAGGTGCGTTGCCTCAAGGGAATAGAAAACAACATCACTACAAGCAATTGTCCACCTCACTGACAGTCAGTCAGCCAATCAAGGATAACACAATGGAGTTGATGTTCCAGTTAGTCCAAGGTCAGGGTTAAAGGCTAGTGACAAAATTGTCACACAGTCCTGAACACCAATCACCTGGAAGGGGAGGGTGATGTTGGAGACAATTCAGCTCAGTTTCACTCGAATCACAGCTGAGATAAAGGGCTAAATGAGCAGGACAGTTTCCAGTCCCTGCAGACTGGGATGGTACATACTGATCTCATTGCAACTTCAACATTATCAAAACTCCACAAGGTACTGAAGCAGTGCTCTTCAATGTTGAACAACACTTGAAGGAAGCACTGAGGGTGGAAAGGGCACAGAATGTATCTGGCTGGGGGATTTCACTGTCCACCACCAAGAGTGGCAGGGCAGCAGCATTACTGATCGAGCAGGTCGGGTCCTAAAGGACAGAGCTGCTGGACTGGGTCTGTGGCAGGTGGGGAGGGAACCAACAAGAGGGAACAACATACCTTACCTCATCCTCACCAATCTGCTGGCTGCAGATATATCTGTCCATGACAGTATCGGTAAGAGTGACCAACACGCAGTCCTTGTGGAGACAAAGTCCCACCTTCACATTGAGAATGCCCTCCATCGTGTTGTGTGACACCATCACCGTGCTAAATGGGACAGACTTCAAACAGATCCAGTAACTCAACTGGGAATCCATGAGGTGCTGTGGGCCATCACCAGCAGAACTGTACTCCAGCACAGTCTGTAACCTCATGGCCTGACATATCCCCCACTCAACCATTACCACCAAGCCAAGGGATCAATTCTGGTTCAATGGGGAGAGCAGGGGGGGCATGCCAGGAGCAGTACCAGGCAGACCTGAAGGTGAGGTGCCAACCCGGTGAAGATACCAAACAGGACTATTTACATGTCAATCAGCATAAGGAGTAAGTGATAGACAGAGCTGAGTGATCCCATAACCAACTCATGACTCCTGAGATACTGAAACAGCTTATGTTCAAATGCAACAAGATTTGGACAATATCCACATTTTGGGCTAATAGTGACAAGTAACCTTTATACCACACAAATACCAGGCAATGACTAGATCAAACCAGAAGTTTACAAAATAATGAGAGGTATAGACAGAGTGAATGTCAGCTGTCTTTTCCCTAGGATGGGGGATCTCAAGACTAGGGGGCATATTTTTAAGGTGAGTGGAGAGAGATTTAAAAAAGACATAACTTTTTTCCACAAAGGCTGGGTCACACATGGAATGAATTTGCTGAGGAAGTGGTGGATGTGGGTCCACTTACATTTTTAAAACACATGGGCAGGAAAGGTTGAGAGGGATGTGGACCAGGAGCAGGCAAGTGGGACCAGTTGAGTTTGGGATTATGTTCGGCATGAACTGGTTGGACCAAAGGGTCTGTTTCCCTGCTCAATAATTCCATGACTATCACTCCAAAAGACAGAATCTAACCACCGTCCCTTGTTGCTCAATGGCATTGCCATCACTGAATACCCCACCATCAACATCCTGGTTATCATTGACCAGAAACTCAATTTTGGTCTCCAAGGATGTTGTGAAACTTGCAAGCGTTCAGAAAAGAGGTTGAATAGGCTGGGCTGTTTTCCCTGGAGTGTAGGAAGCTGAGGGGTGACCTTGTAGAGGTTTATATAATCATGAAGGGTATGGATAGACTCATCATATAAATACAGTGGTTTACAAGAGTGGGTCAGAGGCGAGGAATAATGCAATTCCTAGGAGTAATTCAATTCCTGATTCTGAAAAGCCAGTCCACCATCGACAAGACACAAGTCAGGAGTGTGATGGAATATTCCCCACTTGCCTGGATGGGGGCAGCTCCAACAACACTCAAGAAGCTCGACAGCATCCAGGACAAATAGCCACAGATTGGCACCACATCCACAAGCATCCAAACCCTCCACCACCAACGCTCAGTAACAGCAGTGGGTACTACCTACAAGATGCACTGCAGAAACTCACCAAAGATCCTCAGACAGCACCTTCCAAACCCACAGCCACTTCCATCTAGAAGGACAAGGGGCAGCAGATACATGGGAACACCACCCCCTGCAAGTTCCCCTCCGAGCCATTTCCCCATCCTGACTTGGAAATATCTCACCGTTCCTTCACTGTCACTGGGTCACAATCCTGGAATTCCCTCCCGAAGGGAATTGTGGGTCGACCCACAGCACATGGACTGCAGTGGTTCAAGAAGGCTGCTCATGCCCACCTTCTCAAGGGGGCAAGTAGGGACGGGCAAAACCAGATTCTGATGCCAACAGCCCAAGAATAAATTAAAAATGAGTTTCTGTTCCCTCTAATTAGTATCCAGAATAATTTGCATAACTTTCAAATATGATCACATGACTCTGGAATTCTCTTCTGCAAAATTCTGAGGATTTGGGATATTGAGTATTTCACAGCAAAGGTGTATAATGTGGGTTGGAGTGTAGTTGGCCCATGTGCTAATGAAATAACCTACATTCTGGGACAGGCTGTATGGTGTTGGAGTGTGCATTGACGTTGTATTGTTACAGAGCTAGTTTCACTCGCCTGGCATTCCCCAAATTCAAAGGGAGTGCATTCCTGAGACATAGGGAACAGCGTTCCTGTCTGTGACTCCTTCAACCTCAGCTCCAGACCAACCCTGTCATTTCAAAGGAGGTGTCAGATTCTGTTATGGATAAGGAGAGTCTGAATAAGCGCTGCAGTAATTGGTATTTAAATAGCAACTCAGGCATGGCAGCATTTCTCTGGGCAGGAGGGTACTCAAAGAATTATTTTCACTGGCACACGAAGGGGTGACAAGGCCAGAAACCAAAAACTATAAAGGACTTAGGAATGTCATTACGGAGGAAAGTGCAGAGGGTTGGTGGAGAGAGCTCGATAGTTTAAATCTCACACCTATACTAAGGTGATATTAGTCTATTGAAGTGTGTAACAATCTTAGCAGGACTTACACCCTTAATGGTAAGGTCCTAGAGAGTGTTGCTGAACAAAGAGACCTTGGAGTGCAGGTTCATAGCTCCTTGAAAGTGGAGTCGCAGGTAGATAGGATAGTGAAGAAGGCGTTTGGTATGCTTTCCTTTATTGGTCAGAGTATTGAGTACAGGAGTTGAGAGGTCATATTGCGACTGTACAGGACATTGGTTAGGCCACTGTTGGAATATTGCGTGCAATTCTGGTCTCCTTCCTATTGGAAGAATGTTGTAAAATTTGAAAAGGCTCAGAAAAGATTTACAAGGATGTTGCCAGGGTTGGAGGATTTGAGCTACAGGGAGAGGCTGACAGGCTGGGGCTGTTTTCCCTGGAGCGTCAGAGACTGAGGGGTGACCTTATAGAGGTTTATAAAATCATGAGGGCCATGGATAGGGTAAATAGACAAAGTCTTTTCCCTGCGGTCAGGGAGTCCAGAACTAGAGGACATAGGTTTAGGGTGAGAGGGGAAAGATATAAAAGAGACCTAAGGGGCAACTTTTTCACACAGAGGGTGGTACATGTATGGAATGAGCTGCCAGAGGATATGGTGGAGGCTGGTACAATTACAACATTTAAGAGGCATTTGGATGGGTGTATGAATAGGAAGGGTTTGGAGGGATGTGGGCCGAGTGCTGGCAGGTGGGACTAGATTGGGTTGGGGTATCTGATCGGCATGGACGGACGTGTTGGACCGAAGGGTCTGTTTTCCGTGCTGTACGTCTCTATGACTCTACAACAAGTTTTATTCAGTTTACTTCCTGCTGTAGTCTAGTTTCCAGCTCTTTCTACAATTTGAGCACTTTTCTCTGAGTCCACACCCAGGCTTCTCAAACCAAGCACTGTGAGCATTGATAATAAATACTGTCCCAGTCAAGTGCAGCCAGTCAGGCAACCTCTGAGGAGCAGGAGAGTCGATGTTTCAGGCATAAGCTCTTCATCAGCCCCTCATTCCTGATGAAAGGCTTATGCCCGAAACGTTGACTCTCCTGCTCCTCGGATGCTGTCGGACCTGATGCACTTTTCTAGTGCCACACTTTTCGACAGAATTCCTGAACACACACAGAAGTTGCGGGAGGCAATTCTGGAGTTTAAGGTGCAGGCAGCTGGAGAAAAGGTTGCCAATGACGGAGCTGTGGAAGTTAGGAAAGAACACAAGAACGGAATGGGAGGAACAGGGATAAGTCAGAGTTTGGGGCTGAAGAAATTTCCAGAGAAAGTGAAGGGTCAGGCCGCAGATGGGAATTTTAATAGAAGGCATTACTGGACCGATGCCAACAAACAAGCCAGAACCTCAGCACTGATATTTCAAACAGAAATCAACTTGCTGCCAGAATAATGCTCCTCTCTCAGGGAGGTTGCACAAACCTGATAGGGCACGTGCAACTGAGCACCACTGACCTCAGCACACTGACACAGGCGTGAAATATAATTAAAGTGGCCTGTGTCCACTTCTCTCAAATTACACAAAAATTCTTTTAAACTCAACAACAACAGAACTCCAAAAGGCTTTCTCACAGTCAGTCAGTCAGGCTTCACAGCGATCTCAGTCAACAATGTGGTGACCAGCCTCTCTGTTCTCCAGCTGCTCTGTATTACTGCAGTGTGACCGAGAGCTGACTCTGCTGCCATTTATCTCAGACATTACGTGGAACCTTTCTTAAAATTCTCAGCTGCATTTTGTTTGAAATCCCAGGTGATTTCTGCCTATTTCTTTTCTCACCTTTCCCCAAGTCAGGAGTGTGAAGGAATACTCCCCACTTGCCTGGATGGGGGCAGCTCCAACAACACTCAAGAAGCTCAACACCATCCAGGACAAAGCAGCTCCCGCTTGATTGGCTCCACATCCACAACAGCCACTCCCTCCCCCACCGGCGCTCAGTAACAGCAGTGTGTACTATCTACAGATACACTACAGAAACTCACCAAAGATCCTCAGACAGCACCTTCCAATGCACAGCCTTTGAAATCACAATAACATTGGAGAAACTACACAAGTATATTCAAATTGTAATTTTTATAATTTGTCCTATAAACAGGGAACGCTGCAGACACAAGCAGCATCTGCAGTGAGAGTAGCAGAGTTAACGTTTCAAGTCCAGTGTCTCTTCTTTCGAACAGAAAGTGGCTGGTGGAATATTGAACTTTTTATGATGGTGGGGGGTCAGCAATTGGAACACATGATAAAGATGTCACAGAGCAAAAGGCAAAGAGAGTGCTAGTGATGTGAGGGAAGTGATACCGATGAAGTGTTAATTTGCCCCAGCCTCCTCTCTGACCTATCACCTTCACCCCCACCTCCATCCACCTAGCCATTCCCAGCTACCTTCCCCCCACCCCCACTCCAACTTATCTCTGAGCCCCCGAGGGCCACCCATTCCTGATGCTTGAAACGTCGACTCTCACTCTCCTGCTCCTCGGGTGCTGCCTGACCTGCTGTGCTTTTCCAGCACCACACTCTCGACTCTGACTCTCCAGCATCGGCAGTCGTCACTCTCTGCCAGATAAATCTAGACCCATTTGCCAGTATTTGGTCCACATTCCTCAAAATCCTTCCTAATCCAAGGTGGAGTATGGGAAAATATTGTGGCTGTAAGAGCTGATTCTTTTTTGAGAAATTTTCGGTGTTGGAGATGATTTCCTCAAATTCCAGGAGCAGCAACTTTTGTTTTCTATGATGTTGCATTGTTTTGGAACTTTGGGGAAAAAAGATCAAAACAACAGCACTTTGAAAATGGGGAAATCAGACAAAACGCAGTAAGCACATGGTCAGTGAGGGAAAGAGAGAGAAAGAAACCTACACTGCTAACTGACACAGCAGTGAATCTGCACAGTTACTGCCTTGCTGTTTGAGTTCAAGTATCTCTGGACATCGGAGTGCATCGAGGAAAACTTAGACAGGAAAATTCCCAGCTGACCTTGGAGGGACCTGTGTGGGAGAGCTCACAGCACAGGAACAGATAAGTGCATAGTTTTTAATGTGTAACTTTTCTGTACGTCTACAGCAACAAATATAGTGGGTTCTTTCCTGATCATATGTTTTATTGAGATCTATAGCTTGATTAAATTTGAAAAATATAAACCAAAAGTATTAAATTAATTTGGAGCACTGTTTTTTGAAGTCAAAAGACGGTGCTATTTTCTGAGTCTGTAGATTGTGAAGGAGCAAAGAAGGCCTTTCGTAGAGTGATGTGCTCTTCCTGTCAAATGTGGGGGTTTAGGGAGAGTTTCCATGTTACTGATGATTATGTTTGCAGGAAGTGTCTTTAGTTGCGAATCTTATCAGATTGCATGGATCGGTTGGAGCGGCAGTTAGAGGCAATGAGGAATTTACAAGAGCAAGGGGATGTGATGGATGGCAGTTTTAGGAAGGGAGAAAAGCTGCAGATACTGTCAGATAGATGGGTTAACTCCAGGAAAGGTAGGAGAGGTAGGCAGGTAGTGCAAAGTCTTCCGTGGCTACCCCCATTTCAAACAGGTATGCTGTTTTGGAAAATGTAGGGGGTGATGGATTCTCAGGGGAATGTAGCACGAACAGCCAAGTTTCTGGTATTGAGACTGGCTCTAATGTAATGAGGGGTACGTTGGGTTCCAAGAGATCAATTGTGTTAGGGGACTCTCTAGTCAGAGGTACAGACAGATGTTTCTGTGGCCAGCAGAGAAAAGCAGAATGGTGTGTTGTTTCCCTGGATCAAGGATGTCTCAGAGAGGGTGCAGAATGTTCTCACGGGGGAGAAGGGCCAGCAGGAGGTCATTGCACTCATGGGAACCAATGACATAGGAAGGGAAAAGGCTGAGAGTTAGGCAAGCATTTAGAAAGGAGGTCCTCGAGAGTAGTAATATCTGGATTACTCCCGGTGCTACAAGCTAGTGAGGATAGGAATAAGAGGATAGAGCAGATGAATGCATGGCTGAGGAGCTGGTGTGTGGGAGAAAGATTCACATTTTTGGATCGTTGGAATCTCTTCTGGGGTAGAAGTGACCTGTACAAGAAGGACAGATTGCACCTAAATTGGAAGGGGACTAATATACTGGCAGGGAAATTTGCTAGAACTGCTTGGGAGGATTTAAACTAGTAAGGTGGGGTGTGGGACCCAGGGAGATAGTGAGGAAAGAGATCGATCTGAGACGGGTACAGCTGAGAACAGAAGCAAGTCAAACAGTCAGGGCAGGCAGGGACAAGGTAGGACGAATAAATTAAACTGCATTTATTTCAATGCAAGGGGCCTAACAGGGAAGGCAGATGAACTCAGGGCATGGCTAGGAACATGGGACTGGGATAGCATAGCAATTACAGAAAATGGCTCAGGGATGGGCAGGACTGGCAGCTTAATGTTCCAGGATACAAATGCTACAGGAAGGATAGAAAGGGAGGCAAGAGAGGAGGGGGAGTAGCATTTTGATAAGGGATAGCATTACAGCTGTGCTGAGGGAGGATATTCACGGAAATACATCCAAGGAAGTTATTTGGTGGTGGAACTGAGAAATAAGAAAGGGATGATCACCTTATTGGATTGTATTATAGACCCCCCTAATAGTCAGAGGGAAATTGAGAAACAAACTTGTAAGGAGATCTCAGCAATCTGTAAGAATAATAGGGTAGTTATGGCAGGGGATTTTAACTTTCGAAACATCGACTGGGACTGCCATAGTGTTAAAGGTTTAGATGGAGAGGAATGTGTTAAGTGTGTACGAGACAATTTTCTAATTCAGGATGTGGATGAACCTACTAGAGAAGGTGCAAAACTTGACCTACTCTTGGGAAATAAGGCAGGGCAGGTGACTGAGGGGTCAGTGGGGGAGCACTTTGGGGGCAGTGACCATAATTCTATTTGTTTTAAAATAGTGATGGAAAAGGATAGACCAGATCTAAAAGTTGAAGTTCTAAATTGGGGAAAGGCCAATTTTGACGGTATTAGGTAAGAACTTTCAAAATCTGATTGGAGGCAGATGTTCGCAGGTAAAGGGATGGCTGGAAAATGGGAAGCCTTCAGAAATGAGATAGCAAGAATCCAGAGAAAGTATATTCCTGTTAGGGTGAAAGGGAAGGCTGGTAGGTATTGGGAATGCTGGATGACTAAAGAAATTGAGGGTTTGGTTAAGAAAAAGAAGGAAGCATATGTAAGGTATAGACAGGATAGATCGAGTGAATCCTTAAAAGAGTATAAAGGCAGTAGGAGTATACTTAAGAGGGAAATCAGGAGGGCAAAAAGGGGACATGAGATAGCTTTGGCAAATAGAATTAAAGAGAATCCAAAGGGTTTTTACAAGTATATTAAGGACAAAAGGGTAACTAGGGAGAGAATAGGGCCCGAAACGTCAATTCTCCTGTTCCTTGGATGCTGCCTGACCTGCTGTGCTTTTCCAGCAACACATTTTCAGCTCTGATCTCCAGCATCTGCAGCCCTCACTTTCTCCTCGAAGAGAATAGGGCCCCTCAAAGGTCAGCAAGGCGGCCTTTGTGTGGAGCCACAGAAAATGGGGGAGATACTAAATGAGTATTTTGCATCAGTATTTACTGTGGAAAAGGATATGGAAGATATAGAATGTAGGGAAATAGATGGTGACACCTTGCAAAATGTCCATATTACAGAGGAGGAAGTGCTGGATGTTTTGAAACGCATAAAAGTGGATAAATCCCCAGGACCTGATCAGGTGTACCCTAGAACTCCGTGGGAAGCTGAGAAGTGATTGCTGGGCCTCTTGCTGAGATATTTGTATCATCGATAGTCACAGGTGAGGTGCCGGAAGACTGGAGGTTGACTAACGTTGTGCCACTGTTTAAGAAGGGCAGTAAAGACAAGCCAGGGAACTATAGATCAGTGAGGCTGACGTCAGTGGTGGGCAAGTTGTTGGAGGGAATCCTGAGGGACAGGATGTACATGTATTGGAAAGGCAAGGACTGATTGGGGATAGTCAACATGGCTTTATCCGTGGGAAATCATGTCTCACAAACTTGACTGAATGTGGGAGTTGAGAGGTCATGTTGCGGCTGTAACAGGATGTTGGTTAGGCCACTTTTGGAATATTGCATTTATGCTATAGTTGAGGGTAGAGGAGTGAGTGAAGTGCTGGGGAGAAAGGATGTTGATGGTGCCAATGAAGTGATTGGAATGTAAGAATGGCAGGGCAATGGTGTGTCTTACCACCACACTGGGAAAAACAAGCAGTCCCACTGCTGTGTGTGTGTGTGTGTGTGTGTGTGTGGGGGGGGGGGGGGGGGGGGGGGGGGGGGGGAGGACATGGTGACAGAGAATGTAACAAGTACAGCCAAAAGGAAGGGAAGGAATGGGAGTGGGATCACAATTTGGCCCTGGCTCTGATCCTTGTCTGTCCCAGTAAATGTCGTCGGGAGCGTGGGCAAGTGATTAAGGGAATGGGTGCCGTAACCATCATTACGATCCAGTAATCCCTCCTCAATGTTTCACTCCCTCTTGGCTGAACCATTCCAACACTCTCCAGTCTGCTCTCTTATCTTCTTCACTCTTTACTTCCATTTGTCCCGAACCCTGTTGGCCCTCTCCTAGCCTGCATGGCCCATTCATTTCACATCCCTGCGCCTACTGACCCACACGGAATCACAGAATCATTACAACACAAAAGCAGTCATTCAGCCCATCATACCTGCCCCAGTTCTATCCCCTTGCACCAATCTCCTGCTTTCTCCATCTCCCTGCACACTATTTCTATCCAAATAATCATCCAGTACTCTCTCAGCTAATTGGCTCCGGGACCAAGTCTTCATTTTGTAATTTTCATCCTTAGGTTCAAACCCCTTCCTCGTCTCTCCCCTCCATCTCCCTACTAACATCGTCAGTCTCAGAAACATCGGTTTCCACTAATTCTGATTTCCTGATTTTCATGAGTCCATTATCTCACCGGACATGGCACCTCCAGTAATCCTGGTCCAAAGTTCAGAAATGCCATCCATCCTCTCTCTCCCGATCACTCCCAAGATTCTTCCTCAAAGCTCACAGCTCTCACCTGGGTGGGTTTGAGCTGAGGGAGTGATATGAATGAAGGTGAGTCCCTGGCGAGGCTTCAGTGATAGGTCTGTCTGCTCAGAGATCTCCAAAACTCTGCGGACTCTCACTCAGTTGGTGCCATTGTCTCTGCATCATCTGGTTCTTGATTTAAGACCCACTCTGAGGCATGGGCACAAAGATCAAGGCTGGCACCTAGACTTACAGTGCCAGAGATACCATCTGCCGGGTGACATTAAACGCAGGCTCCCTCAGAATGCTCAGGGAATGTAAGAGCTGGAAAAGACGAGTGGCCAAGCCAACACCGCAAAATACCTCATGCAGTCATTGCTAACGGTGGGATCTTGCTGTGCTCACTTGCCACATTTCCAACACAGACAACAGCCACATCATCTCCAACATGCCTCACTGGGTGTAAGATATTTTGTGGGGGCTCCAGGTGGCAATAAGAAGGACTAATTATAAATGCAAGTCTTTAACTTTGTGCAGTTTCCCAGAGTGTTTCATCACCTCTCACTGATCTGTGAAGAGGGATGGAATCTTGTCCTACATTCAAGTCACTATAAAAATTAAAGTTCTTATTGTTGTTCAAATACACACCAGACGTTTCCGCGTCCCTTAGACTTTCTTTACCACACAACTAAGGAAAGGTCCTGCTGACAGAGCAAGTTGAAATAAGTTTCCACTAATGGTAAGTTAGTAACTAGGGATTACAATTTCAGGATTGTCAGCAAGAGAGCTTGGAGTGAGATGAGGAGAAACGTTTTGACTCTGAGGGTTGTGTGGATTTGGAATGTGCTGCCTGGGGGGAGCGGGGGAGGTGGATTCCACAGTGGAGGTTCAGAAGAGAGCTGGAGCTTTACCTGAAAGTGATCTATTTCGAGGGCTATGGGGATAGGGCTGGACAGTGGGGGGAAGCTGGGTGGCTCTTTCAGGAGCTGATACAGACACAAAGGGCCAAATGGCCTTCTTCTGTGATGTAATATTCTGTCAGAGAGTGGGGGTGGGGTACTGATAAACTCCAGTAGAGACCAGTTGGACCAACTGTACGAGCTCTGGCAATGAGCCCAGTCTAATTCATTAACACCAAGCTGAAAGTGAGCGCCGCACAGACAATATCTTCGATTGAAATTCTGCTGCAGCATGAAACTGTTGCTATTTTACACCGTCACAACAGTACATAAGGTAAAGGACAACACACAGACTCAAGGAAAACCCCAGAAAACTGGACACAATCCCAAACAGAGTGAACACACTGAGAGAGGAACAAGGAACGAAGCAGTCAGGAGTCTGGCAGACGGAATCATCGAAAGAGGCAGCAGTTAGAGACTGAAAACAGAATCAAACAAAACATATTCACATTGAACCAATGCTCATTCAATCAGCTTCACAAATATTTTCTAATCCACCCAAACCCAATCAACAGCAAAACAATCTTTAATTAGAAATTGCCTCGTGTCAATTAGTAAAGAATGAATCATACCATACAAAGTCAAGGAGGGAATGCTCCATTCACCTCATATTAAGGCAAATCCAGAACCCTGGATCAATCCCCAAACTAATCCCACCACCCTGTTCTCTCCCCAAGCCCTGGATCAATTCTGAAATTAATCCCACTGTCTTGCTCTTTCCCCATGGGGGTGTGAGAGCGTGTGTGAGTGAGAGTGTGTGAGAGAGAGAGAGAAAATGTGTGTGCATGTTTGTGAGAGTGTGTGTGTTTGGGTGTGTGTGTGTGTGAGTGTGATTGTGTGTGTGGGTGTATGTGAGTGTCACTCGATGCCATGCCTGTGAGTGTGGGTACACGGTGTGAGTTTGTGTAACTCTCTGGAACCTTTGATGTCTCACTTGGTGCTGAGGGAAGTCGCTGAGTGAAAGTGGAGTGTGAGCAAGCCCCAGTTCACCCTAACCCCTGAGGGAATGCTGAGCAGCTCCTGACCGAGCTCCCTCTGTGGAGTGAGCAAGAGCAAGTGGAACTTACCTGTGAGAGTTGACTCTCCCTTTGCCTCTGCACATACCTGGGTGAAGAAAGAAGAGACAGTGAAGGTCTTGGCAGGGTGAAGCCACAGGGGGTTGTAATGTCCTGCCCCAGGAGCTGTGAGAGCAACCCAGATACCTGGCAAATGGAGAGGGCCAACACCAGCACTGTGCACGCCAACCAGCTGCCCATTGGCACAGAGCAGTCGGGTTTCTCCAGGAACAGTCAGTACAGCGGGATGGTCCACTCCAGGCTGGTACAAAGGCACTAGTTTACCCTGGCACTCAGTGAGCTTCCTCTCGCCTGGGAGGGAGGGAGGGAGGGAGGGAGGGAGGGGGTGATGAGGGAGGGAGTGAGGGACGTAGGGAGGGGGTGATGAGGGATGGAGTGAGGGGTGCAGGGAGGGGGTGAGGGGCGTAGGGAGGGAGGGGCGTAAGGAGGGAGGGGCGTAGGGAGGGAGTGAGGGGCGTAGGGAGTGAGGGACGTAGGGAGGGGGTGATGAGGGAGGGAGTGAGGGACGTAGGAGGGGGTGATGAGGGAGGGAGTGAGGGACGTAGGGAGGGGGTGAGGGATGTAGGGGGATGATGAGGGAGGGAGGGAGTGAGGGAGGGAGGGAGTGAGGGAGGGAGGGAGTGAGGGAGGGAGGGAGTGAGGGACGTAGGGAGAGGGTGATGAGGGAGGGGGTGATGAGGGAGGGGGTGATGAGGGAGGGGGTGATGAGGGAGGGGGTGAGGGACGTAGGGAGGAGGTGAGGGATGTAGGGAGGGGGTAATGAGAGAGTGAGGGAGGTAAAGAGGTAGTGAATGAGGGAGGGAGTGGGTAAGGAGAGGGAATGAGGGAGGGTAGGAGAGAGGGAGGGATGGAATGAGTAAGTGAGTGAGGGGGTAGTGAGGATGTAATGATTCCGGACTCTCCGCAACTCCTGCGCTGACTCTGTTCCCTGTGTCTCCGCCTGAATCCTGCTCTGCTCTGATCTCCTCTCACTCAGGGCCGGCCCCTCACTCTCTCTCCCCTCCCTGCTCGCCCCTAAATATCTCCCTCCCCAACCCCTCCCCTCCCCCCTCCCCCAGCCCCAGCCCCACACACTATTCCTCTGTTTCTCTCTCCCTCTCCCAGACTCTGTCTCTCTCCCCCCCAGGTCTCTGTCTCTCCACCCCCCCAGGTCTCTGTCTCCCCCCCCCCCTCAGGTCTCTGTCTCTCCCCCCCCCCCCCAGGTCTCTGTCTCTCCCCCCCCCCCCCCAGGTCTCTGTCTCTCCCCCCCCCCCCCCCAGGTCTCTGTCTCTCCCCCCCCCCCCCCCCCGGTCTCTGTCTCTCCCCCCCACCCCCAGGTCTCTGTCTCTCCCTCTCCCTGACCCCAGTCTAACTTGCACTCAGGTCCTCCCTCTGATCCCAGCCCTACCCTGCGGTCTCAGTCAGGCTCCTAACGCTGGGGGACCGGCAGAAACTTTCCTCAGAGTCTGTTCCAGTCACCACCCAGATCCCCCCCATCTCCAGCCCAGACCAGAGCCCTCTCCCGGGGACACATCTCAATCTGACGCGGTACTGCCCCTGGGGAAGGTGATCTTTTTGTTTGAAGTTGTTCTGAAGAAACGAGTGTCCGCTGGAAGGTTTATCCCCCAACCCGAGGGGGAAAGGATCAAGGAGGGGCTCTGTGTGTGTGTGTGTGTGTGAGGGAGAGAGAGGGGGGGCTGTGTGTGTGTGAGGGAGAGAGAGGGGCTGTGTGTGTGAGGGAGAGAGAGAGGGGGGCTGTGTGTGTGTGAGGGAGAGAGAGGGGGGGCTGTGTGTGTGTGAGGGAGAGAGAGGGGGGCTGTGTGTGTATGAGGGAGAGAGAGAGGGGGCTGTGTGTGTGAGGGAGAGAGGAGGGGGCTGCGTGTGTGTGAGGGAGAGAGAGGGGGGTTGTCGTGTGTGAGGAGAGAGAGAGGGGGGGCTGTGTGTGTGTGAGGAGAGGAGAGGGGGCTGTGTGTGTGTGAGGGAGAGAGAGAGAGGGGGGCTGTGTGTGTGTGAGGAGAGAGAGAGGAGGGCTGTGTGTGTGTGAGAGAGAGAGGGGGGGCTGTGTGTGTGTGAGGGAGAGAGAGAGGGGGCTGTGTGTGTGTGTGTGAGGAGAGAGAGAGGGGGGCTGTGTGGTGTTGTGTGAGGGAGAGAGAGGGGGGGCTGTGTGTGTGTGTGTGAGAGAGAGAGAGAGGGGCTGTGTGTGTGAGGGAGAGAGAGGGGGGGCTGTGTGTGTGTGTGTGAGGGAGAGAGAGAGGGGGGCTGTGTGTGTGTGAGGGAGAGAGAGAGGGGGGGCTGTGTGTGTGAGGGAGAGAGGGGGGGCTGTGTGTGTGTGAGGGAGAGAGAGAGGGGAGGCTGTGTGTGTGTGAGGGAGAGAGAGAGGGGGGGCTGTGTGTGTGAGGGAGAGAGAGGGGGGGCTGTGTGTGTGAGGGAGAGAGAGAGGGGGGGCTGTGTGTGTGAGGGAGAGAGGGGGGGCTGTGGTGTGTGTGAGGGAGAGAGAGAGGGGGGGGCTGTGTGTGAGTGTGAGGAGAGAGAGAGGGGGGGCTGTGTGTGTGTGAGGGAGAGAGAGAGGGGAGGCTGTGTGTGTGTGAGGGAGAGAGAGGGGGGGGCCTGTGTGTGTGTGTGTGAGGGAGAGAGAGAGGGGGGGCTGTGTGTGTGTGTGTGAGGGAGAGAGAGAGGGGGGCTGTGTGTGTGTGTGTGAGGAGAGAGAGAGGGGGGCTGTGTGTGTGTGTGTGAGGATGAGAGAGAGGGGGGCTGTGTGTGTGAGGGAGAGAGAGGGGCTGTGTGTGTGAGGGAGAGAGAGAGGGGGGGCTGTGTGTGTGTGAGGGAGAGAGAGAGGGGGGGCTGTGTGTGAGTGTGAGGGAGAGAGAGAGGGGGGCTGTGTGTGTGAGGGAGAGAGAGGGGCTGTGTGTGTGAGGGAGAGAGAGAGGGGGGCTGTGTGTGTGTGAGGGAGAGAGAGAGGGGGGCTGTGTGTGTGTGAGGGAGAGAGAGAGGGGGGGCTGTGGTGAGTGTGAGGGAGAGAGAGGGGGGGCTGTGTGTGAGGGAGAGAGAGGGGGCTTGTGTGTGTGGGAGAGAGAGGGGGGGCTGTGTGAGTGTGAGGGAGAGAGAGAGGGGGGGGCTGTGTGTGAGGGAGAGAGAGAGGGGGGGCTGTGTGTGTGTGAGGGAGAGAGAGAGGGGAGGCTGTGTGTGTGTGAGGAGAGAGAGAGAGGGGGGGCTGTGTGTGTGTGAGGGAGAGAGAGAGGGGGGGCTGTGTGTGAGTGTGAGGGAGAGAGAGAGGGGGGGCTGTGTGTGTGTGAGGGAGAGAGAGAGGGGGGCTGTGTGTGTGTGAGGGAGAGAGAGGGGAGGCTGTGTGTGAGTCTGAGGGAGAGAGAGAGGGGGGGCTGTGTGTGTGTGAGGGAGAGAGAGAGGGGGGCTGTGTGTGTGTGAGAGAGAGAGAGAGGGGGGGCTGTGTGTGTGTGAGGGAGAGAGAGAGGGGGGGCTGTGTGTGAGTGTGAGGGAGAGAGAGAGGGGGGGCTGTGTGTGTGTGAGGGAGAGAGAGAGGGGGGGCTGTGTGTGTGTGAGGGAGAGAGAGAGGGGGGGCTGTGTGTGTGTGAGGGAGAGAGAGAGGGGGGGCTGTGTGTGTGTGAGGGAGAGAGAGAGGGGGGGCTGTGTGTGAGTGTGAGGGAGAGAGAGAGGGGGGGCTGTGTGTGTGTGAGGGAGAGAGAGAGGGGGGGCTGTGTGTGTGTGAGGGAGAGAGAGGGGAGGCTGTGTGTGAGTCTGAGGGAGAGAGAGAGGGGGGGCTGTGTGTGTGTGAGGGAGAGAGAGGGGGGGCTGTGTGTGTGTGAGAGAGAGAGAGAGGGGGGGCTGTGTGTGTGTGAGGGAGAGAGAGAGGGGGGGCTGTGTGTGAGTGTGAGGGAGAGAGAGAGGGGGGGCTGTGTGTGTGTGAGGGAGAGAGAGAGGGGGGCTGTGTGTGTGTGAGGGAGAGAGAGAGGGGGGGCTGTGTGTGTGTGTGAGGGAGAGAGAGAGAGAGGGGGGGCTGTGTGTGTGAGGGAGAGAGAGAGGGGGGCTGTGTGTGTGTGAGGGAGAGAGAGAGGGGGGGCTGTGTGTGAGTGTGAGGGAGAGAGAGAGGGGGGGCTGTGTGTGTGTGAGGGAGAGAGAGAGGGGAGGCTGTGTGTGTGTGAGGGAGAGAGAGAGGGGAGGCTGTGTGTGTGTGAGGGAGAGAGAGAGGGGGGGCTGTGTGTGTGTGAGGGAGAGAGAGAGAGGGGGGCTGTGTGTGTGTGAGGGAGAGAGAGAGGGGGGGCTGTGTGTGTGTGAGGGAGAGAGAGAGGGGGGGCTGTGTGTGTGTGAGGGAGAGAGAGAGGAGGGCTGTGTGTGTGTGAGAGAGAGAGGGGGGGCTGTGTGTGTGTGAGGGAGAGAGAGAGGGGGGGCTGTGTGTGAGTGTGAGGGAGAGAGAGAGGGGGGCTGTGTGTGTGTGAGGGAGAGAGAGAGAGAGGGGAGGCTGTGTGTGTGTGAGGGAGAGAGAGGGGGGGCTGTGTGTGTGTGAGGGAGAGAGAGAGGGGGGGCTGTGTGTGTGTGAGGGAGAGAGAGAGGGGGGGCTGTGTGTGAGTGTGAGGGAGAGAGAGAGGGGGGGCTGTGTGTGTGTGAGGGAGAGAGAGAGGAGGGGCTGTGTGTGTGTGAGGGAGAGAGAGGGGGGGCTGTGTGTGTGTGAGGGAGAGAGAGAGGGGGGGCTGTGTGTGAGTGTGAGGGAGAGAGAGAGGGGGGGCTGTGTGTGTGTGAGGGAGAGAGAGAGAGAGGGGCTGTGTGTGTGTGTGAGGGAGAGAGAGGGGCTGTGTGTGTGTGAGGGAGAGAGAGGGGCTGTGTGTGTGAGGGAGAGAGAGGGGCTGTGTGTGTGAGGGAGAGAGAGGGGCTGTGTGTGTGTGTGTGAGAGAGAGAGAGAGGCTGTGTGTGTGAGGGAGAGAGAGAGAGAGGGGCTGTGTGTGTGAGGGAGAGAGAGAGAGAGGGGCTGTGTGTGTGAGGGAGAGAGAGAGAGAGGGGCTGTGTGTGTGAGGGAGAGAGAGAGAGAGGGGCTGTGTGTGTGAGGGAGAGAGGGACAGAGGGGCTGTGTGTGTGAGGGAGAGAGAGAGGGACTGTGTGTGTGAGGGAGAGAGAGAGGGGCTGTGTGTGTGAGGGAGAGAGAGAGGGGCTGTGTGTGTGTGAGAGAGAGAGAGGGGCTGTGTGTGTGAGAGAGAGAGAGGGGCTGTGTATGTGAGAGAGAGGTTGTGTGTGTGTGAGAGAGAGGGGTTGTGTGTGAGAGAGAGGGGTTGTGTGTGTGAGAGAGGGGTTGTGTGTGTGAGAGAGGGGTTGTGTGTGTGAGAGAGGGGTTGTGTGTGTGAGAGAGAGAGAGAGAGGGGTTGTGTGTGAGAGAGAGAGGGGTTGTGTGTGAGAGAGAGGGGTTGTGTGTGAGAGAGAGGGGTTGTGTGTGTGAGAGAGAGAGGTTGTGTATGAGAGAGAGAGAGGGGTTTTGTGTGTGTGTGTGAGAGAGAGAGGGGTTTTGTGTGTGTGAGAGAGAGAGGGGTTGTGTGTGTGTGAGAGAGAGGGGTTTTGTGTGTGTGAGAGAGAGGGGTTTTGTGTGTGTGAGAGAGAGAGGTTGTGTATGAGAGAGAGAGAGAGAGGGGTTTTGTGTGTGTGAGAGAGAGAGGGGTTTTGTGTGTGTGTGTGTGAGAGACAGGGGTT